>NW_004955407.1:38897870-38923779 GCF_000276665.1 Chinchilla lanigera | reverse complement strand
CCCAGCTCGCCCCGCCCCCCGCTCCCCGTGAGCCCCAGTTTGGATCCCGACCCCTGCCTGCTCCTGGCTCCCCGGACCCCCAACCCCCCAGCCCTCCTTTTCATGAACCCTCAGTGACTTGGGCCACCTGGGCGCTCGCCGTCCCTGGGGTTTAAGAGCGGGCGTGGTGGCGCACGCCTGTATATCAGTAGTCGTAGGGCTGAGGCAGGAGGATCGCGCGAGTTCCAGGGCGGCCTGCGCTACACAGTGAGTTCAAAGCCAACCTGAGCTAAGTAGCGAAACCTTGTCTCAAAAAAAAAAGAAGTAGGAGAGGGGCGGATGGGAGGGCGGATGGGGAGGGGCGGAGAAGAGGGGCAGAAGGAAGAGCAGAGGCGAAGAGGAGGAGGGGGGAGAGGAAGAAGAACGGTTTTCTGGTTCGTTCAGGACACGCAACCTTGCGGGGACCCTGGCCCCTCCCGCGGTCCTCAGGTGGGCGGCCGGCGACAGCGCTCTAGGGCGACCCAGTGTCCCTAACCCTGAGCGCTACCCTCGAAGGGGCTAACTTGCTGTACCCCGCCCCTGGCTGATGGGTGACCCCAGGCCTTGAGCCGCTCCTGGGACCTGGGAGGAGTGACGATGACCGAGGTGTGTGTGTGGCCGGGAGCTTTCTAGTAGAACAGCGCACCTCAGTGACAGCGTGGGGACGGTCCCCCAGCTCGGGGAGGAAGGTCTGGGCTGGGCACCACCCACCCCAGCGTGGCAGGCGTGGAGGCGGGGTCAGGGCAGCCTGAGGTCAGCGGGCTGGAAGCAGCCGGGAGGGGACAGGGTTGGGGCCAAGGCCAGGGCCTGGGTTTTAGCTCAGTGACCTGGGGGAAGGGTTTGTAGCTGAGGGCTTTGATCTACTCTGAATTTTTATTTCCATGCGAGGGATGGAACTCGGCTCCCCAAGACTTAGGCTGTGAGCTACCACTGAGCCACACCCCCGACTCTTTGAGTTACTACCGTTATTACTATTACTATTACTATTATTTTCGGTGCTAAAAGTATGGTGAACAGAAGGGATTCCCAGGCATGGTCTTCCCAGTGTCTCAGTGTTTATGACTCTCCTTAACCCCGGCCCCTGGGAAGGTGGCTGTATTTGGAAATTGCACCTTTGAGGATGTGGCCCAGTGAGACCTGTCCTGCTGGTTGGGTTGGGGCTAATCCGTGTCCTTGGAAGAGAGGGGTTTGGACGCGCAGAGGCCTAGGGGAGGCCTTGTGTGCACTCCGGTGGCCTAGTTGGGCTGGACCTGACACCAGGAGCGGCCCTGGAGCCTTCGGAGAGAAGCTGGGCGGCCAGGAGTGGAGGAGGAAGTGGGTGGTGATAAATGTGTGTCTGAGGTTTCAGCCATCCAAATATTTAGCAATCTGTTAAGGCTGCCAGATACTTACATTTTTAAAATTTCGATGCAATTTCAGCCAGGCGTGGTGGTGCGCACCTGTAATCCCAGCACCCTGGGAGACTGAGGCAGGAGCGTCAGGATTCCAACCTGGGACGTTTAGCGGCTTAGCAATACTCTGCCTCAAACCCAAAAGGGCTGGGGATGTGTGAAGGCCCGGGGTTCAACTCCCAGCACCCCCACCCCGCCCCACCCCCACCGCCAAAGAAAAGAAAGAAGATGTGATTTCAGTACGAGCAGTAGGAAGAGTTACCAGGTCCCACTATCAGATCCTGCAAATACTAATATTTGTGCTGCGTTCCTCTCTCCCCCTCCTCACCACACCCTGCCTGTCTGGTTTCTGTGTCATCCCAAGTGATGTCTCTTTACTCCCTCAGTTTCTAAAAATAAAGAATCACATCCCGTAGAGTCAGGAGCCAGCACTGAGGTGGGACCATCCCTGACCTCCAGCCCCTGCTCCGTTGCCCCGACCTCTGCCCTATCCTTTCCAGCAAGTCCCCAGAGGAGCTCTGTGATCCGGGCTCCTGCCTTCCACCCCGGACATTTATAACGGTTCCTTGGTCTCTCTTTGTATTTCAAGGCATCGGCAGTGTTGGAGCGTTACAGGCCGGGGTATGGTAAGGTGTTTGATTTTGACTTGCCTGATGTTTCCCAGGGGATGCTGAACCTGGGGGGGATTGGGGTACCAGAGACTGAGCCCAGGGACTTCACAGTGAGCTACATCCCCAGCCCTTTTTATTTTTTTACTTCGAGGCAGGGTCTCCCTCAATTGCCCAGGCTGTGCTCAAACTTGCAGTCCTCCTGCCTCAGCCTCCAGAGTGCTGGGATCATGGTGTGCGCAACCACGCCTGGCCGGGATGATGCACTTTGTCAAAACAGCCACGGGAGGCTGCCAGCCAGCGTGAGGCCCGCGCTGCGTCTCCTTGATGATGAGGTTAACTCTGGTCCTCTGGGAAAGGCATGGCCAGCGATTTTCTTCACTGGGAAGCTTCCCGCCTACTCCTTGTGATTAACAAGTATCTCGTGGGAGATACAACCCTGGAGCTATGCTGTGACTTCCCCACCTTTTACTTTCTTTGTTCGTTTGTCATGTTAGTGGCGGTTGAACCCAGGGCCTTTGCACTGAGCTACATCCTCAGCCCTTTTTGTGCTTTTTATTTTGAGACAGGATCCCAGTAAATTGTAACTTGTAACCCTCCTGCCTCAGCCTCTCAGATGGCTGGGATTACAAGTGTGCACCTCCACAGCTGGTTTATCACTCTCTGGTTTTAACACTTACTGATGAGTTGTCTGAGTGAATTTTTCTTAACATAGCTGCTCTGTGGTCACTTCTGCAGGCTCACCTGTGTCCCTGGCACTGCGTGTAGGAATGGGACTCTGTTGTTTTATTATTATGACTATTATTTTGAGACAGGGTCTCACTATGCAGTTCAGGCTGGCCTTGTGCTCACTATGTAGCCCGGGCTGGCCTAGAACTCGTGGCAATCCTCCTGTTTCAGCCTCCCAAGTACTGGGATTATAGTCACATGCCACCGTGCCCAGCAGAATGGGGGTGTATATGGAGACAGGGTTTTTAAAGAGACAGTTACGCTAGAAAGAGATCACTGGGATGGGAGACGCGGGGAAGACCCTGCTACTGCGTGGTGGACCTGACAGATTGGCTCCAAGTTCTTGTGTGCCGCAGGCAATGAGTAGCAAAGCGTACACTCAAGGTGGGGAAAGTGGCTGTGTTTATGAAGGTCACGGACGGAGAAACGGACGACCAAACAGGCACACTGCGAGCCGTCTGGGTACGCGAGGCTGTCGGGCTCGAGAGGCGGACAGGAGTGAAAGGGCTTGCCTGCGCCTCGGTCTGGGGTTCCCTGGAAGGCTCCTGCGGTGACAGTGACTATGGTGACAGGTGTCAGTGATGTCCGAGCTCACGGAGGGGTGGGGAGCGGTGGGAGAGAGATTAGGGAGGGCTGGCCTGAGGGCGGTGCTCCGCTGAGCTCTGCTTGGTGCAGGGGAGTGGCTTTTGCAGCCCCCGGGATCCTGTCTGTTCTAACCATGTAAGCACACAGACATGGCGGCTGAGCCAGCCAGGGAGAGGCCTTGAGCGCCTTGGTCCCAACCCCCAGCCCCTGGCACCGTGGGACGAGAGTTTCTGCCATGAGGCCTCGGGTCTGCGGCTTCACTGTGACTGCCCTGAGGCAATGGCGCTGTCCACTCAGGTGAGCCCGGGAGCTAACCCAGGAGCAAGGCTGACCTGCCAGGTGTCTGTCCTGAAGCAAAGCGAGACTTTAAGACACACCTAGCACACAGAGCCCAGAGTGGCTGTGATTCCTTCAGTTCCGAATCAAATAGCAGGGCTTAGCCCAGCCTTCCCTGCCGAGGAAGACGTAAATAAACGTTCCACCTTCATTTGCTTTGTATTGTTGTTGTCGTCTGCTGGTTTTTGGATTTTCGAGACAGGGTCTCACTCTGTAGCCCAGGCTGACCTTAAAATCTGAGCCATCCTCCTGCCTCAGCCTCCCAAGTGCTGGGATTACAGACAGGAGCTTCCACATCTGGCTCTTTCATTTGCCTTTTGTTGACTCAAAAAATCCCTGTCTGGAGGTCATACAGCTGGGCTGCCCAGCGTTAGTGTCCCCCTGGATTTGCCATGGGAAGCACCTCAGCTGTGTGGGCCATGAGAGCAGTTGCCTGGGCTCCTTTTGGGGGACCTGAAGTCCACTTTGGCTGAGAACAGACTCTGCACTGGGCCTGCAGACCTGAACCTTGGGACAGACCTCTGCGTGTGGACATATTAGGCATCCAAGGAGCGCTGTGACGGGGAGTGTTAATACGAGGTTGATTTGATCTGAACTTGCCCAGTCTTCCTTCCCCCCACAACTGCGGACACGAAGAACAGAACAATGTCCTGCTCCATCCGGGTCCTGGAACAGCACCCAGGAGTCTCCACTCACCAGCCCTGCTGAGCCCCCGCCCCCCCAGTTCCCTAGTGCCTGCTGTGGGGACCGCCCCCGTCCTGCTGCGACACGGGCGCTGGCCTGATTTCTAAGCAATGGTCTGAGCGAAAAGGAGCAGCTTTTGGCAAGGGGAAGGGGAAAGATAAGCAGGCTGCTGATGAAGTAAGCTGGTGGCTGTCCTTGAGCGAAGAAAGTGGACAAACTGGATGAGTCTGGTTGTGGCAAAGCTGGGGGCAGAGCCGACCAAGAGCTGACCCAAAATTTCCCGACTCGAGCCTGGATAATGGACCCCACCAGCCCCCAGACCCCCTTCCTGCAGAAGCATTGTGACTACTTAATGGTGCTGCTCTGAGACCCCATAAAATGTAAACCTGCCTTGTTTGGGGGTCTCTCTGTACGTGGAGTATTGGGCTTTGCTCTCGTGCAAGGTGCTCTGTGTGTTTCTTTGTTTTTTTGTTTTTGTTTTTCTCCGGTACCAGGAACCGAACTCACGACCTTGTGCTTGCCAGGCAGGCGCTTTTGCTGCTGAGCTAAATCCCCAGCCCCTCTCTGTGTGTTTCTATACTAAACTTTTATTTTAGTTTTGCTTAAGACCTAGTCAGTGTCTGATTTCCGTCTAGTCTGTGGCCAGGGACCCATGATCACCAGTGATACTGGTTTTCCAAATAAATCTTTTTTCTTGTCCCAACAACTTGTCCTCAAGTCACTGGCCCTGTCCAGGGGAAAGTAAGTGAACTTGGGGTTTGGGAACACTTCCAAATTTTCATGTTGGAAGCTTTCTTCTTTGCCCATGAGATTTTTAATTTGCATCGCCTGTGATACCTAAATGTACTTGCTGGGTCTCAGACTGCAGAATCATAATGCATGCTTCTGAGGAAAACTTATCAGCTGCTGGTCACAGCAGCCCACAACTGTCATCTCAGCACTCAGGAGGCTGAAGCAGGAGGATTACTGCGAGTTTGAGGCCAGCCTGGGGTCCATAGTGAGGACTATATAGTGTGGCCCTGTCTCAAAAACAAAAAAACAAAAACAACTTCTAGACCAGTGTGGGCAACTTAGTGACTTTGTAAGACCCATCTCAAAAAAAAAAAAAAAAAAAAAAAAAAATCAGTGCAAAGGCCCTGGGTTCAATCCCCAGTACTAAAAATATATATATATATATAGGAGCTCTGTGTTTGCATCATTATCATTATTTTTGCCTTCAGCCTGAAGGCTCAGGGGCACGTGTGTAAGGATCCGCTGGGTTCTTGCTGTACCCTGGGAAGGAGTGGCAGAGAGAATGAGGGAAAAATCGACAAGAGACAAAAAGCTGGACTCAGGCAGACGTCTTCTGTCTCCTGAGCGGAGAAGAGAACTGCCCAAGAACAGGAGAGCGTCTATTTTATACCCTGAAGAGATTGATTAATTGGAGCCTCTCTGCCCAGAAATCAGTTAACAAGCTACAACGGCTTGTTTACCTGCTTCAAGGAGCTCTCGTGTTCTCGGGCTGGCTTCATCCTGCACATGTGACTACATTCCAGCTTCAGCCACGCCCAACACATGTGTTGCCATGGAAACACACATGTTGCCATGGAGACGCTGGGAACAGGGATTGCCCTTGCCCCTCTGTCCAGTCGGGCTCATTTGTTTATGCTTGGACTGAGTTTTCAGCCACCATTCCCACTTGGTTGATGGCGTGTGTGCGTGTGTGTGTGTGCGCGCGTGTGTGAGTGTTATCACAGTCCTGAACACTCAGACTGCATAAAAAGGCACATTCAGGAAGCGCCCTTGACTGTGTCCCTGTGCTGTCCGTGTGACCCGTTGCAGCCACCAGGGCTGCACCTGCCCAGAGGCCCGGGCTCCAGTGGGCAGATTCGGGCACAGCGGGGTGTGCCCGGGGCAGGAAGGAGCAGGGACGCACGGCAGGGAGTCCGTGCAGGTGCTCTGCATGGAGCCTGGCGCTGGACTCTGGTCCTGTGGCACTGGGGAGCCCTCCTGGGCCCCGAGTGCCGGTCACCCCCCGGTAAGCGAGTTGGGGTTCAGAGTGCTGGGTGAGTGACAGGATCCGAAGGGACCGGCAGGCTAGGCCCGCGGGAAGCCACTGGGTGACGGTCTCCCCCACGGGGCAAGCGCAGATTGGGAGGTAGGAAGACACTTCGTGAGAGACCCCGGATCCTGGCTAAAGGACAAGGAGGGGCCAAAGGGCTGGGAAGGGCGGCCCTAGGGACAGGAGAAAAACCAATCAGGCGGGATGAGGTCCCAGAGCCTGTGGGAAGCAGCTCAGAGACGGGTCCACTGGGTCCCACTCCAAAGGGGGCCGGGTGGGAGGGGACTCAGCCTCAGCCACAGGGCTGGGGAAGGGAGCTGGCACCGGGCAGGAGTCACGGAGGAGTGGGCAGAGGGGACGGCAGAGCAGAGGACACCAAGGTACAGCCACCTGTGGCCAGCCTTGGCCCGGGGGGCCTTCTCTGTCTTGGAAGGAGTCACAGAGGTGGGGCCAGGGCTAGCGGAGGTCAGGGGCTAATGGAGATGTGCAGCAGAAAGTGAGACCCGGAAGACAAGGAGGGAGCTGCCATAATCTCAGCACCTGGGAAGCTGAGGCAGGAGGATCGCCATGAGTTCGAGGCCAGCCTGAACAGTCTAGGAAGACGTTGTCTCAAAAACCAAAAAGGAGGGAAAGAGAACTGTTGTGGGTGTGGGGTCCTCAGGCAGGTATGGGAACAGCAGGCTGGGGAGGGCACGGGTGGTGTCCAGTGGGAGGCGCTGGTTTTGTCCACTGGGACAGGAGGCAGCAGAGCTGAAGGGGCGGGGATGCCTGCGGGCCCTGTGGGCGAGAAGCAGTTTTCCTTTAGATTCGATCACAGCAGTAGGTGCAGAGGGTCTTCGGGAGCAGGTGCGGGGAAGTTTGAGGAGGTGGCTACAGTTACCTTTGTTTAGAGTTTGTTCCAAAAGTGCACCCCTCGAGGTGTCTGCCATCCAGCGGGAGCAGGAGCTGGGTGGCACAGGATCCTTCTGGGTTTCTGCTCGGGGAGTTTGCAGACCCAGCATGCACTGGGGTTCCTCTGAGCACAGTGGGTTCTCCACACAGGAAAGATGAGTGCTGTTCCTAGCTCCTATAACGCTTTATTGATCTCAACCTTACTGAGCTGCACTTCACCCCATTTTAAGTGTACAATTCAGTGGCCTTCAGGGAGCTAAGTGTGGGGTGAACACCAATAGTCCAGCTACTTGGGAGGCTGAAGTGGGAGGATCTCTTGCGCCCAGGAGCTTGAGAGCAGCCTAGGCAACATAGTGAAACTTTGTCTCCCCCACCGAACTCTTAGTTTGTAGAGTTATGCAACCTCTACCTTCATTGTAGGACGTTTTAATTGCCATTTCACACTCCCCCTGCCCCTGCAGTCACTCTATGCCCCTTTAGCTGTAACCCTTGCCCTGGGGCAGCACGAATCTATCTTTTGTCTCTCTGGATTCACCTACACCAGACATTCCAGGTAGGTGGAATCACACAGCCTGTGGCCTTCTGTGTCTAGCTGCTTCCGCTCAACCTGATGCCTTCAAGCTCTTCTGTGTCTCAGCATGTTCTGGTGCTCCGAGCTGTGGCCCGTTATTTGGCTGTGCTACCTGTTGTTTACCATTTATCCACTGACGGACATTTGCGATGTTTCTACCTGCTGGTGATGGTGATTAGCATTGCTATAAATATTCACATGCTAGTTTCTGTGTGGACATGTTTGCATTCCTCTTGGGTGTGCTTCTAGGAGTCGAAATGATCACTCCATGTTTAGTAGTTTGAGAAGCTGCCAGGCTGTTTCCCACAGCACCATTTTATACTCCCACCAGGTGGCCCTGAGCGCTCTAATTTGTCCACCATGACAGTTAAAATGGGTTGTCAACTTGATTGGCGTGAGATCTGTCCAAGGGGTTAGTAGAAAACTAATACGGGGGGCGGGGGGAGGATCCTGGAGGTGTGACCTCTAGTTCCGTATACATCCCCCAGGCCCTTCCTCTCCGATGCTTTTCCCCTGTGCTGTGCTTCCTCCACCATGAACAGAGCAGCTGTCCTCCACCAGGCCCTACCACCATGATGTTTCTGCCTTGGAGCCAGCTGAGCATGGACTGAACTTTCTGAAACTGTGAGCCAGCCAAAGTAAAACTTTCCTCCTTTATTAGCTTTTTTTTTTTTTGGTCTTTTTGAGACAGGATCTCGCTGTGCAGGTTAGGCTGGCCTTGAGTTCACTTTGCAGCCCAGGCTAATCTCAAACTCACAACTATCCTCTTGCCTCAGCCTCCCGAGTGCTGGGATTATAGGCATGCACCACCACGCCCAGCTTTTAACCTCTCCTCCTTTAAACTACAGATGCTAGGTATATTGTATAGCACCAGGAGAGCTAATACAGAATGTTGGTATCAGAGAAGTGGGATTGTTGCTGTGACCATATCTGACTATGTGGTTCAGGAGCCTTTGGAACTGGTTTGTAAGAGGCATACAGAAAGGTTTAGGGATGGCAGCTACAGCAGCCCTAGAATGATGACACTAAAGCGTTATTCTGATGGAATTCAGAAAACCAGAATGCTGATAAGTGTGCACATAGAAAGGCCAGGCTCAGGAATCTTCAGTTGAGAAGGAGAATTCTCCTGGGAACTGGGCTAGAGATCATGCTTGTTACATTCTGGTAAACAACTTGTCTATATTTTGTTCATACCCTGAGACTTTGGAAGGATGAAATTAATAGCTGTGGACTAAGTGCTCTGGCAGAAGAAATTTTAAGGCAACCCAGTGTGCAGGCTGTGGCATGGGTAGAGCTAGCTGCTTTTAGTCAGATTTATAAGGAGAATCAGGAACAAAAAGCAGAGCAAAAGTATTTGAAAAACTTAAAATTTTGTCTCGAAAAGATCCATGTGTAGAGTTGGGAGCTGAAGGAGGTGTGGCTGCTGAAGCAATTAGTGCCATCAAAAATAAATGAAAGCCAGAGGTGGTGGCATATGCCTATAATCTGAGCACTGTGGGAGGCTGAAGCAGGAGGATTGCAAGTTCAAGATTACCCTGGGCAACTTAGAAATTTAGCAAGACCCTGTCTCAAAAATAAACTGAGAAGGGAAGGAAGGAAGAAGGAAGGAAGGAAAAAAGGGACTGGATATATAGCTCAGGGTGAGGGCTCTGGCTTCAATCCCTAGTACTAGGGTGGAAGGTGAGGAGGTAGGGAAGAGAAACCAAGAATGTTGAATGAGGACAAGAAGATGCCAGGGGAGCATCTTAGGATTTAGCGAGACCCCACCTGTTCCAGAGCCCAAGTGCAAAGCATAAACCTTTCCTTTGAGAAGGGCTTGGGAAGGGCTGCCTTGGGACTTGGTTCCCCAGGATTCCTTTCATAGTGCTCAGCCATGCAGGCACTTGGGCTGCTACAGCCATGGTTCAAGGGGCCCAGCCACTGCTTAAGCTGGCAGAAGACCTTGGTGTCATTTACATGGTGCTGGTTGTACAGATACACAAAATACAAGGGTTGTGGGGCCAGGGAGGCATCCACCCAGATTTCAGAAGAAGGCCTGAGAGGCTAGGCAAGGCGTCCCTGAGAGGGCAGGATGTGCTGGTGTCCACCTCACTGAGCTGACGGCCTGAGGGGTGGGAGGGGCGTTTCAATGAGACATCGCCCTTCTCAGCGCACCAGGGGACAGCCTGGCCATTTTTGCTGTGCTATAAGCCCAGATCGCTTGTGAAAGGCCAGTTGGGCCCGCGGTGCCTCTGGAAGCAGGCAAGGGGAGATGGCCACCTGGCTGGTCCCAGGACTCTTGAGATGTCATGGAAAGAAAAGACCTTGAACTTCAGCTTCTTGGAACATAAAAAGGGGAAGGAGAATTTAACTTCACACTGTGTTTGCTCTTCAGAATTGGAGCGGGGGAGGACAGCTACATTTTCCAAACTCAGGCAGTTTTATTCTTGTTTATTTTTGTTTTGAGACAGGGTCTTTCTATGTAGTTCAGGCTGGCCTCAAACTCCTAGTGATCCTCCTGCTTCAGCCTCCTGAGTGCTGGGATCACCTGTGTGTGCCACCACGCTTTGCCTCAAATCCAGACAATTTCACACAATTCCCTCATTCTCATGAGGTCTCTGCAAAGCTGCAGGAAGCCTTGCTGGACAGTGGGCCCCAGGGCATTGTGAACCCCAAGGGCAGTCAGGAAGGTCCTGGCTGTGGGCTATCAGTTCACTGTGGCAGGGTCCCCAGAGTGTGGAACCTCCAGGCAGACCAGCTGTGCAGCTGTGGAACCAAGGGGCCACCAAGGTGGTGGGTATTGGAGACCTGGTCTTTGAATTTGGGGGAGCAAGTCCCCTGGCTCACGTTCCTTCAGAATACAGCCAAGTCTGCCAGGCATGAGAGCCACTCCTATAATCCCAGCACTCTGAGAGGCTGAAGCAAGACGATCCCAAGCTTGAGGTCAGCCTGGGAAATGGAGGGAGAGGTTCCAAAAAAAGGGGTGGGGGAGGATGTATTCAGTAGTAGAGGGCTTCTCCACCAAGAGTGAGGCCCTGGGTTCAATCCACAGTACCTCAGAAAACAGAAACAAGAACAGCAGAACCCTGGAGCCCCAACTGCTCTGGACCCAGGCCCGCTGCCTGCTCCACTGTGGTCCCAGACTCCTTTGTCACTGTTGTTGCCTCAGACAGACCCCCAAGTGCAGGGGCCACACCAGACACAAAGGTGTCGGGGCATCAGCCCAGCCTGCGCGGCCCCAGGACCAAGTTCCTTCCTGTCCCAAGGGTCTCGCAGCACCCTCCTTCCCCATGCCTGAGTCCGCGGTGTCAGTGCTGTTCATTAGCACGTCATCCCTTTGTTTGCTTGTTTGTTTTTTGGAGATAGGGTGTCACTAGTTGAGGCTGGCTTTGAACTCACTGTGTAGCCTAGGCTGGCCTTGAACTCATAGCAATCCTCCTGCCTCAGCCTCACAAGTGCTGGGATTACAGGTGTGCACCACCACGCCTGACCCTGTCAAGGACTGCTGTCTCCTCTCGGAGGAAGGCCCAGCCTGTTGGTTGGCAGCGTGCTCTTAATGTGGCACCCGCTTCCCCGGGCCATCCCCTGGCATCTGTTTTGAGGCCGAACCAGGTAACAAACTCAGTTCCTTACTCTGCTCCACCCTTGAATTCCTGGCGTCAGTGCCACTCAGTGGTGGTGGATTTACTGGATGTGTCACTGGTTTTCCTTCCAGTGTTTCATTTTGGAATTCTGTATGCAGCCCGAGCTGGGCCGTGTCGTGTGGCGTGGCCTCTTGGTTAGGTTTTATAGGCATCACGCGTGCTCACAGAAGGGATTTGGGCGCTGTCCCTTCTGGACTGGAGGAGGTGCTCATTGTGGGCTCTGAGACAGGAGTGCTGGGCATGGGCTCTGCCCGGTCCGTGGCCTATGCCAGGCACCTCGGTATTCAGCTACAGCCCCACAAACCCCAGACAGGGCCGAGACCAGAGCTCCGAGGGAAGGGCTGCTACAGGGGCGCTTCCAAGGTAGGAGCTCGACTTGCAGGGATGGCGCGCTCCGTCTAACACTTGGAAGCGGCTCTCTCTGTGAAGCAAGTCTGTTTCTCAGGTTGTGTGCACCCACCCGGGTGGGGGCTCGTCTAGACAAGCCGGGTGCAAAGCCGGGAGATGACAGTGTCAGCTTCTGGTGTGTGATCCTTCAGGCAGAGGTGTCGTCGGGGCACCGGGCCAGTGGCTGTGGGCTCAGTCAGTCCATGGACTTTCCCGAGACGCTCAGCACGGGGCTGTGGGTGCTCCTCTGGTCCTTCTGCTCCACGGGACTTTGCCTGGCAGATTTCATGAGTGTTGTAATCATATACCCTGTCCCTGCAGCTTCCCATGTGCCTGTGTGGCCGGGGAAGCCTCCTGGGCTGCGGCACGTTTCTCCGGGGAGAGGCTGGATGTCAGCTCAGCTCCGTTTGCAGGTCCAGGGGCCTGCAGCATCCTCTGCGCCGTGGCATTGTGGTGTGCAGAAGAGCTCCAGGGACCCCGTAACCTCTCACCGAGACCCCGCCTCCCAAAGGTTCTGCCAGCGCCCCCTGGGCCTCAGGGGCAGAGACCACATTCAAACTACAGCGTGGACTAACATTCGGCCCGCAGCCGCTGGCCCCGACGCCTCCACCTGAAGGATCACGAACCAGAAGCCGACACTGTCACCTCCTGGCTTTGCGGCGCAACTTGTCTAGATGAACCCCTATGGAGGGCTCCACAGCACCCCGCCCCGCTCGGGCTCCCACAGCAGAGGCGACTTCTCCAGCAGGCGGGGCAGGTGTACCAGGAGTTGATGCTCCCATGGGTTTAGCCACCTACCACACGCACGCGCATGCAGCAGGCCCACCCGTCCCGCAAGCAGCAGCCATGGCAGCGAAGGCTCGGCCCCGGGGGTGCCTGAGGCCAAGTTCACGCTGGCAGTCGCCCCCAGGTGCGATCGGTCTTACCGTGCACCGTCACGTGGGAGTAGCGACGGGCAGTGAGCTGTACCCGGGCTCAGGACCAATCTGCCTTGCTCCCCTCCTTGGAAACACGTCCTTGGACCCAAAACCTACACTGAAAGGGTCTGCCCCTGCTCACTGCACAGGGTTTTTATCAAGTTCAAGCACAACGCAGTGGCAGCAGCGGGCGCTGCGGCCTTGAGACAGGCCCGCGCCAGCTTCCTGGGTGCCTCGCAGCTGGCGGGCCACGCTATTTTACATGTGAAGACTGGAGAGGAGGCCTGTGAACCAGACCGGCCTCCAGCTCCTGAGCCTCCTGCCCGAGTGCTGGGAGCAGACGTGGGCTGGCCGCAGCCTGCAGACACCTCCACACAGCCTCTCACTCTCCCTTTCCACTCGAGGGACGGTTAAGAGCCGAGACCTCATGGGCTCCGGATCCGCACGACTGACAGCTGAGGCTTGCGCTGGTGCTGAGCTAGGGGCCTCAACGCCCCCAGTCCACCCACACCATTGAGACAAAAGCGTCTCACGCAGGCCAGCCCAGGCCCAAGCCAGGCCCAGCAGTGCCATGCTCTTCTAGAACGTCTCACAGGAACAGCCAGCCGCGCAACAGAGGTGAGCAGCACTTCCGCCTGAAGTCCCGAGGAGGCACGGCCCAGACCCGCTTCCTCCAGCAGCCCAGGACTTCAGCACTGCAGAACATGCGAACCAACCAGCCCTTAGAAAACACACACCTCAGAACGCGAGCTCTCGGTTCAGGGGCAGTAACCGCAGACGGTGCCAGGCAAGGGGATTTGCTCACAGGGCCGGGTCACTGCAGTCACTGCTACATCGACAGTCATCCGTCTCGCCGGAACCCGCAGACTGGTGCGAGGAGATGGGTGCGAACGGCCGCATGTGCCTGCCGACTTACTGAGCGTCCGAGCCTGGAACGCGGCCGCGAGGGCAGTTCTGTGCTCTGTGGTAACATGCACATGCAAGAGACAGACTCGACGCTTCCCCTCCAGTTTTCCCTCACTTTTTATGTTTTATTTTATATCCAAAGTTCAAAAATACAGTCTCATTTATACCCAAAGTAATAGATGGAAATTAATCTTTACCCCGAAGACAGATGATTGGCAGTTTTATAAAAGAAATGTAAAATACCTTCCACGAGAAATAAATTACACCAAGAATACTGTATCACTACAAATTTTATTCAGAAACCCATCTTTGTGTTTTTTTTTGTTGTTTTTTAAAAAAATTCCCATATGAACTGGTTTGGTCAATCAACTACAACACTTTCTAGCAGACATACGGTAAAAACGGCATGGCTCAGAACCGCCCAGATCTCTCCCGATCTCTCGACCGCCTCCGGTCTCGCTCCCGACCTCCGCCGCCTCCGCCACCGCCGCCTCCGCCACGACCGCGGTCTCTAGACCGAGAGCGCCGCTCCCGGGACCGGGACCTCGACCTATGCCTGCAGTTAAGGGAAGAGACGCATAGGTGTCAGGCTGCAGCTGCAGTACGGCTCTGCTGGCATCGATACCTCCCAACAGCCGGTTTGCTGGACTTAAGGTGCTGACAGAGGTGAAACAACGCCACCGTCCGATCACCAGCTGCTGACCGTGCTGGGCAAACGCACACCTTACAATGGAACGAGAACACCTTCTACCCTCTGTCTCAGAACCGTGACCTGGCGATGACCGTGGCAGGGCACAGCATAAAAGGCTCCTCACACGCCCGTGCCCTCCCAACCCATCAGGCTAATCTGGGGGTAGGAGGCTTGTTTTTCTCTGATGCTACTTGTGGACAACAAGAGATGCCCCAATAGTGCCTCTACTTCCCGATACCTGCCCGATACCTGGAGAGGGGTGACCCCGCCTAGGAGCAGAGGCCAGCCTACCAGGAAGCCAGCGATACACCATGCACCCTGGGCAACTTGACCTCTCTGCTCTGGGATGGGATGGGACACGACGTGACTGCTGGGTCATTTTTTTGGTTTTGCTTTTGGACATAGGGCCTCACCACGTGTTCCAGGCTAGCCTTGAACTCACGACATTGGTACCTTGATCCAAGAATGCTTTTGTTTGCAAACAATTTGGTTCCCAAGCAAGCATTTGGCAAATTTTCTGTCTGCAAACTCTGTAGCAGGTGACAAAAACAACTGCTGCCATCTTTCCTACACAAACATGGCCATCTTTCCCGGAATCATGGAACATTTGCAAACCAAGGTACCCGTGTATACAGCCCAGGCTGGCCTCAAACCTTGTGGCGATCCTCCTGCCCCCGGCTCCCAAATGCTGGAATTACAGGTGTACACCACCAAGCCTGGCCTCACAGCTGGGCATTTAAAGGCAGGACCAGGTGGGTATGACCACTGTGCCCGATTCTGCCCATGGTCTGCAGGGAGGATGCTGTGGGTACCTCCGAGAAAATGCAAACAGCTGCCTAAAGCCCAAGGGGCATATGCAGCCTTCAAGAGGTTACTCTGCCTAACTGGGAGATCAACTGCTGTGTACGCTGCCTCTCAGTCCTGGCCTAGCTGAGCCCAAGGCTCTCTGTGAGCAGTAGGACCACAGATATGCACTATGTTCTTCTCCCAAACCTGGTGTCTCTTAAGGACAGGATGACAGCCAGCGAAGCGTCGTCCCGGGAAGCCCACAGGTTTCCAGTGACGTCAAGAGTACTCACTTCTTGCGACGGCGCCCGTACAGCTCTCGCCGCAGCTCTCTGGAAATCGGCTTCAGGTGCATGAAGTTGCAGAAGCCTCCTCGTGTGCACTCCCTGTGGGGCAGGGAGGCCAGAGCTCAGGACGCCGCCAAGCACCCCTGGGGTGCAGCTGCCCACCACATGGGGCCCCGCACTCACCCCATCTCGTACTGACGGCAGCAGGCTTCCCTGAAGTCAGTCACGGGAGAGAGCTCGGCATGGATCGGCTGTCCGTTAAACCAGCGGTTATTCAGGTCGATCACAGCCTTCTCTGCATCCTCCTCACGGCGAAACTGAAACCACGGAACAGAAACACTCATCACTCACACTCCAGCCATCAGTCCACTGTGTATCACACGCACGCAGGTAAAGCAATTAAGGTGGAATGGTGCCGTACAACTGAGGCTGAGAAATCTGCCCTGCCTTTATCTGCAGGGAGATTAATTTCCTGGCAGTCCAAGACCATGCCAATGCTTTGTTTTCAAATTCAATCGATTTGGAGGTAATGTGATACGTGCATAGAAAGTGGGAGTAAGAAAACCAAACCACACACAAGCCTGTCCCTAGTCCGACAGCTCTACTCCATGGCCATGCAGTCCCCCGCACTCAGCGTTTCCAGCTGGCTGCTCAGAGGTCCCCCCGCCCCCACAGCCCCGGCCAGCCAGGTGCCGCACTCCTACCTTGACGTACACGTTCCCCACGAGGTGGTCTCCCAGGTTGTCGCAGACATTCATCTCCTCCACTTCCCCGTACTTCTCCTCCATCTCCGTGAAGACCTCCTGGAGAGAGAGCAGCGAACGTGAGGACCACCCCTGGCCCAGAGAAGTGGCATGGTCACTCGTGATCTCTACTGCAGGGGAGGGTCCCAAGTCTCCTGGCCGGCCAGACGGGGGCCAGGGCTGTGGCTGCTGGTGCGCTCACCTCGAAGAACTCGTCATAGTGCTCCTGCATCTCCACGTCGCTCACGGCACCTGCGGGTGAGAGACAGCTAGCTGGTTAGAGGCCAGCAACTGAGCGTGCACGTCCTTATGCTCAACTGCTACAGTGACACACACGATTGTCTAGAGGACACCAGGCCAGAGCTGCGCGCTACAGGAGCACCGACTTATAAGACTCAAGAGTATGCTGAGATGGTGAAATGCCCCGTGACAGTCTCCATCCTGGCTATCAAAATAATCACCACCAGTTTTAATCAGCATCAAAAAGGCATTTTCAGAAAGTGAGGAAGACAAGGCTGACTCTCAAGTTAAGACTTTTTAAAATACAATTTTCTTCGAAGATTTAGAATAGAGGCCAAGTAAGCACACTGATTTTCCTTTATTAGGTGAAAAGGCTGAAATCTGGGTCCATGATTCAGAGTTTATGTGCCTAACTTGTTTGTTACACACCGCCAGCCAGAGAAGGCTAGAAAATTCTTTCTGATGTGATTAAAACCCAGGTGACCACACTTAGTACCATCACCAGGTACAAGGCTCAGTACTCTGGATGCCCCTGAATAAAGGGAATAAAGGGAAAGCTACAATGCTCTGCTGAAGACAGCATTCTTATTTTTTATTCCAAAACTATTTTCATCGGTTTTTCACACTCACATGCACTAAGTGAAATCATGCCCGTTGCATGGGTGATTTCGCAAATTTACACTCTATCCCCATTGACATCCTCTCTACCAAATTTTACTGTTCGAAGTCGAGTTCTTTTAACCTAAATCTGAGAAATCACACAGTATCACGTCAATAAAGTCATGCTCCAAACAGCTAGGTCAGAGGCTGGGAACGGCCCAGCTGGCTTCCAGGCTGGGCCGACTTGGGTGCGATCACCTCCCACAGCCACATTCCGGGACAGGACACGAGCTGACGAGCCCAGCCACCTGCCCAACTGGCGCATCACCACGGGCGCTGGACTAGGTCCGGGAGTCCAGAGCGGCTCCCTCGCGCTCGCTCAGCACCCTGCTTGTCTCTTAGGTAAAGGAGCTAACTTATCTTCAGATTTGGAGAATGACTTGCGTCCCCTTCCTAACATACCTGGGGCTGTGCTTTAGTTGTTTTTGAAGTTCCAGGAACTCAAGTTTGCCTTAAATCCCAAAGCTCACAAATAAGCAGCTGCCTGTTTGACAGCCAGCCTGCCACTGGCACCCCAGACAGCCAGGTGAGCGGGCTGGCAGGGACACACCTCCGGCCCCAGCAGCAATCAGGTGGCAACAGAAAAGCTAGCCAGAGGCCGCTCCTTCCACAGTGTGGATCTCAACGCGATTTAAAACTCAATTCCTTTTCCATACCGAAGAGAATGCGAAAAGGAAGTCATTTTGAAATGCTCAAAGTTTTAACAGCTTTGAGAAGTGTTTTTCGTGATGGTTATTTTGAACTACTATCTTCATTCTGCCTAGTGTTTCATCAGTCAGAATGACTTGAAAGCAAAAACCAGTACGTTAAGATACTGATCAACAGAACATACTTAAATGACCCCATATATTTAAAGTAACACCGCTTAGAAAATGACCGTTTTTTAATAGAAATGTCATTCTTAAACTGGGATTCGTATTTAACATTTATCCATGCACATGAAGCTCTTTTTTCTACAAATGAAAGGGTATGTTAAAAAGAACCAGTGACTTTACTTAGGTAACTGATTTTCTTTCTAAAATGCAGGATTAGAGTTTAATTTACTCTGATCTCAACCCCAGAACTGGAATGGTAAGTAGAAACTGAATGTTTAGGTTACAGCATACATAAAACAGGAGCACTGTGACTTAAAAATAGACACAAAGGAAGCTAACACAACACTACTGTCAGTACAACATACAGGGGCAGTGAACCACCAGGGCAAAGGCTGCTTAGTTGCAGTTACTCAGTCATCTACTTCCCATTTGTTTTTACCCAGGGCAAGGTCAACAAATTAATGAGTCCATAATAAAGATTTCCCTCCGCCTACTGACACCCCACCCCACCCCACCCCTGGCATACCCAGGATTGAACCCAGGACCTTTGCACTGAGCAACATGCCCAGACCTGTTTATTTTTGAGACAGGGTCCAGGGACCGCCTAAGCTGCCTAGGCTGGGCGTGAAGTCACGATCTTCCTGCCTCAGCCTCCCAGAGCGCTGGGATTACAAGTGTGCACCACCACGCCAAGTTGATTCTATTTTTTTTTTTTTTGTCTTTTTGAGACAGGGTCTTACTATGCAGTTCAGCCTGGCCTTGAGCTCACTTTGTAGCCCAGGCTGGTCTCGAGCTTCCAACTATCCTTCTGCCTCAGCCTCCCGAGTGTTAGGATTACAGTTGTGCACCACCATGCCCGACGACCCTATTTCTTCTTTAAACAGTACGAAACACCAAGTATTTTAAACCAGGATTACTAAGTATATTCTGCTATCATCAGATTCAGGGAGAGAAATCTCTACTATGAAATCAGTACTAGCATCAGAACCATGTAGTAGTATCTCAGCAGAAAAAATGTGTAAGAAAACCCACCCCCCAACACAGAAATGTGCATCCAGCCGAGGGGCATTGCCCGAGGGTGGCTCAGCACCCAGAAACCCAGGGGTCACACTGAGGCGCGTAACTCAGGCCTGCAGCTCTCCCAGGCAGCCTCTATTCATTTTCTACTGCTTTAATGTGGACTGGTGACTGACAAGTCTCTACCCTGTGGTCTGGACTCCTTATTTTAACAAGGGTCCAGGCATTCTTTTCAATGTACCCATAAATGACTAAATCTGTTATTTTACTGAACAGTTGTAAAATTACAATCTTATTTCTGAACTTTTCAATGCCACTACTCTGTGTCCTGTTCTTTAAAAACCTCCACTCTGCAAATATGCACAACCTACACGTAACACCTCCCAGAATAGGAAGAAACCAGGTGTCTCCTGAAGGTCAGGTTAGATCCGCTTCCCACCAGGCACCCGGGTTCCCCACACGTTGCAGGCTAGCTCCTCAGGTTGGGGATTTATCTACGCAAAGTAGGTGGCTGAAAAGTGCGCCTCTTCCGCCAAGCACCTATCTGATTCTGGCGCATGGCACGGGTGTGGCAGGAGGGCTCAGGGGTCAGCGCGAACTGCAGGCTCTCGTCTGGGAAATGCTGAGCAAGGCTCTCAGAACGAGAGGGGCCTCCAAAGTGGAGCTGAAGCAAAAACCACTAATGAGAAATGAAATCTGAAAAATTTTGAAGCAATCTGCTTTTGAGAATTCTGGAAAGAGAAACGTTCCGATACTGCTGCTCTTGAGAGGGAAGAACAGAGCTCCAACTCAATCCCGGCGCGTCCCCAGGATGACGGTCCAGGTGCGGGAGGAAGAGCAGCAGGTCCGAACTGTTTCAAAGGGCGCCCTGTCCCGTCACAGCTGTCCTCGTGAAAGGGGCAGGAGGCGCTCAGCTCTCCAACAGAGGCTTCCACGGGCCAGGGGACAAGCTCCTGCCACCTCTCGCGAATGCGGCCCTTGACACTAGCACAGCAGGCCAGGTGGAGTGGACACTGAGCTCTGACACGCAAGCCCAGGGAACCAGGGAAGAACTTGTATGAACTTACAGCGCAAACCGTCAGCAGACTGGGAAGAGTTTTGAGGGTTACGGTAAATGTTCAAGAGGGCAATGGTCTGAAATACAAAACGCAACAACTTTATATTATGGAAAATTAAATGTAAACACTTCACCGGTTGCCTTTGGTGATCGCTTCAGTTGAGTCAGTGCTGAAAAAAGAGCAGGTTATTTTCTTCAGAAGCAGGGACGTTCCTTTAGTTGGTGGCTGCCCTGAACTACCTAACTCTACAGTGACAGAGATCTCATGAGATGCCAATACTGTACTTCTGCTTACGGAGTGCAGAAACAGCACTCCACCTCCAATTCCAATCCAGGCCAGCAACTACCAAAATGATCTTAGATGTAGCAGAAAACTTAACGAACAGAAAGAAAAGTGCCTCTACAGATGGATGAAAAAAATTGCTGCATTAGAGAAATACAATAATTACATGTCATGAAATCTCCACTTCCTAGAGGAAAAATTGTAACGGTGAAATAAAACCCACACTTATTGGGCAACTTACCTTATTGATTCCTTAATTTTCCTAGCATTTTTAATGTACAGAAAGAACTTAACAAAGGCCAGGCGTTCAGTCATTGGGAAGCCCAATGATCGGCTGCTAAAGTGAAAGCCCGCTTCACATGGACAGGCGCTCTCCCGACCGACGGCGGTCAGCAGAGAGACCGGCCAGTGACCGCCCTAGCAGAGCCTCCTGAACTTGGCCGCATCAAGTTCTGGCTGTGTGCGCCACGCGGTTCCAGCACCTTGTCCTGTTTGCAACAGCTCTATGTCAGCAGCTCAGAGCCAACATTATGTCTCAATTAAGAGTGGGCTCGTGAACACCATTGTCTTAAAAAAATTTCTCCAACTGTGGGACTTACAGTGTGAGCCGTCAGCCGTCTGTGCACTGTTTTGGGGATTACGATAGATGTTTTGAATCAAGATGGTCTGCGGGGAAAAAAAAATAAAAAGGGGAATTCTACTGGCTGCTGTGCATATATCAGACAATTGCAAAGAGACAATTTGTTTGCAATGGCTAAACGTTTGTTTTTGTTTTTCCCGCAAGTCAGACATTTTGTCTTGTGCAGAGTACACCAACACCATCATATTATGAAAACAGAGTCTGAGCAGTGACTTGGGCCAAGTCAGCCAGCAACCAAGAAGAAACTGTAGCTTGTTTTGAGTAGTCCCCGTTATGGGTTGTGAAGTGCTTTAATACAAGATAAGGAACGGAACACTGACATTGTCTTGTACTTCAAGCCAGCAGACACTAGGATGTCAAAAAGTCCACATTATCCTCATACTCCCCACACAAAATTAGTTTTCTCAACCAAATGCATAACTCAACTGTATGCAGGACATCAAGTTCTCTGGTCTCTAGCAAAACAGGCACACCAAGTGGTCATGGATACCTGACTCTTATTTACACTTTCTTGG
Organism: Chinchilla lanigera; assembly: GCF_000276665.1. Classification (NCBI taxonomy): domain Eukaryota; kingdom Metazoa; phylum Chordata; class Mammalia; order Rodentia; family Chinchillidae; genus Chinchilla; species Chinchilla lanigera. The sequence goes on along the minus strand of NW_004955407.1, from coordinate 38,902,358 downwards.
TGGGATCTCTGTTTACATAATACAATAGTTAAAACATGTGCTCTTTTCCGATCCTTCTTTTAAGGAAAATAATCCTTTTAGCCCTTGTCCTTTAAACTGGATCAGGCAGACTTGAAACCTTACACTGTACCGTTCTTCTTAAAATCAAGTTGTCTGAAAAAACAAACCATGTTTAAGTTAGTAAGCTAATATAGTACATGAATCTTATTGTCCACATCACTGTAAGCAGCTTACAAAGAAACCCACCCTGAATTATGCTAGATTTACAAGCTAAACCAATATACACATGACTTAGAAAAATAACTATTGAGCCTCAATAACCCGAGTGTAGAGAAGGCAGCCTGCAAGGGCTTCACAGACCCGCCGGCTCTGCTCTGAGCCACATGTGAAGGGGCATGGAGCATGGGCGGCTAGCCGAGGCCTGCTGCAGCACCCACCCGGAGGAAGGGCCGAGAGCGGACTGCACACTCGGACTCTCAGGACTGAAGCAGCCATTAGGGGGTTTCGTGGATCTGACCTTCCAGCTTTCTACCAGAACTACTGGGTGGGATGCCTCTTAGGACAAGCTAAGTGGAGCCCTGCTATTCAACAGTTAAAGCTCACTGCAGAAAGCTCCAAATAAAGCAGCAACGCGGCTCCGTTAATATCAGAGTGGCCAGGGTGACTTCCAACAGAATCAGAACCAAAAAAGAAGCTTGGTTAACTTACCACTGACCCACTGAACCTTAACGGTAGCACCACCTTGCTCTGACCCACAATGCTTAAATGGACCTCACATTTCACCTGCGAGGTTCAGAGAAAAAATGAAGCCAGTGCTTCTGCTTGCTTAGAGGACACTCTCAGGAGGGAGTGGTGTGTCTCCCAGACCCCCAGCTCATCAAAGACCCGAGGGGACACATGGTTCTTAAAGACTGCAAGACCCCTGGCCACTGATTTAGTGGTAGAAATTTAGTTAATAAACAAAATAATTTTTTTTAAACAAAATAATTAAATATAACTAGACAAAAGTTTAAAGTAAGTTCTCAGACATCCTGAACATTGAACCACCTGGCAATCAGGAAAAATGCAGGGGAAAACCTACAGTGCTCCTCCCCCTGAAAAACACGTTTTGTTGTGGGGTTTTTGAAGGGCTTAAGTGGTAAAACACCAATCTCTCTCTTCCAGCTCCCTTATCACAACTGGCAGAAAAACAGGTCCGGTCTGTGAGAAAGGCAGTGCACGGAGAGAGGAGCACGTGGCAGAATGCAGGCACTGCCCAGATGCCAGGGCTGCACACGCAGACCCTCGGGTCACAGGAGCTCTGCACTCGGGTCCAGAAAGACTCAGCCGCAGCCTTCCCAAGTTCACACGTTCTTACACACTTGGGTGGATGCTGCTTGCTGCTTCTCTTTCTGATCACCAGTGTGCCTCTTAGGGGCACAAGTTCTGGCCTTTTTTTTTCAGCCACATAAAACTGTCAAAACGCACAATTTGGGGCTGAACTGAATTCAGAGCAGACCTAAGCCCAAAAGACGACACTTGTTACAGATAACAGGTGCCCTTTACTGTTAGGTTTTACCTTCATGTTTACACAACATGGTGCAACCTAGTGTTTGCTCAACTTGGGCTCGGAAAATGGGGACACCTCTGGGTGGTGCTTAAGTACCGAGACCTAAGTAGATCAACACCACGTGTCAGCCGACAGATTACTGCCAGCATTCTGCGTGCAGTGGCTGTATGAGCAGAGCAGAAAAGTGCCTGGAAAAGAGATGCAGTAAACGCTGCCCCCACCATCGGCCTATGAGAGGAGGTGGGGAGACGGCAGGCAGTGAATCAGTTGCAGCCAATATATGCTGGACCCTTGTTTTTAAAAAGTTTCTAATGGTAACAGGGAGGGGGGTCCCCCCCCATTGTTCATCTGCTTTCTTCATTTGCTTGAACAAGGGAACCCATGAATACAAGTGCAAAGGTAACAAAACCAGGGAGGAATGACTCCTTTAATGTGCTGAAATTACTTCTCACCTCTGAAAAGCACATGAAAGGTCAGTAATTTATGTGACAACAAAAGAGAAAACAAAAAAACAAACCTGGCTAAAGGTCGGTTTATTGTGCAACCGAGAGCACCTGTCTCCATGACGACATGCTCCAATTTTGAAATAAAATGAGCAGTTGACTCTGCAAGGGAAAATAAGAGCACATTATTTTGCTGAGAAGACCCAAGATGGAAGTACGTCATTACCGTGCATTACCCTAACAAGCCATTCCCTTTACTTCACAAAAGCACTGGCACACAGCTTTTTACTGGTAGTGCTTTTCCCTTCCCCGCAATATTTCAGGGTGCCTTACCTTCACGTCCCTCTAGGAACATGCTACTCTTCTAATAAAGCTCATTCTAACTTGAACCCGATTGCTCTGGACTCCTCACACTTTATCTGCTGCTTTCTTTAAAAAGTGAAGTATGCCATGAACCTAAAACTAAATTTAACTTCACTCGTATCTGCAATTTACTTTTCCATGACGCAATTCTAGCCCAGAGGTCATGGTCGCCGTGCAGGGAGGGGAGACCCTAACCAGTTAGCTGCCTGGGCAGGGCTGACCTGTGCCCCTCCCTGAGTCTCAGACACCACCTGCAAAACGAGGAAAGCAGCACTCTGACGCTGTTCCAAGGGTCAGGTCTCACGTCTGCAGGCCTCGTATGCAGGGCTCACTTAGTGCTATCACTAGTTAAGAAACAGACAACAAAGCTCAGGTTCTCTTCCAACTGGTATCAGACCAAGAGGAAATTTCCACGTGTCTAGAGGAAGTAACTCTCAGTTTCCATACATGGAAAACAGGCTATTAGAGGATCCAGCACATCTCAGGAACTACCCATGATCGCCTTCTGTCTCCACCCCAGAGCCTTCCCTTAACACTTCTCAAACACCATGATCAGACCAAGGCAAATCAGCACCTGTGTGGCAGCAATGTCAGGTATCTGGCAGACCTGTGATGAGTCATGAAATTTTACAAATTTTACTGGCTGGACCCTATTCAAGTTTCAACTTTTTTTGTTTGTTTTTTGAGACAGAGTCTCGCTATGCTGTTCAGGCTGGCCTTGAGCTCACTTTGTAGTCCAGGCTGGTCTTGAACTTGCAATGATCCTCCTGCCTCAGCCTCCCAAGCGCTGGGATTACAGGTGTGCGCCACCATGCCCGGCATCAAGTTTTAACTTGAGAGGTGCAAGTACTATCCTGTACATTTCTTTTGTGTAACTTGAACAAGAGTCATGTTTAGGCAGCCAACCTAGAGTTAAGATCTAAGGTATCAAGCTCCATGGACTATAAAGACTGATTAAAATATTTCCCATCAGGCAGCAAGAAAGATGGGCAAGTTTGTGAATTTAGCAGAAGAAAATGATTATAGTAGGTAATTTACAAACTTTTAAGTCTTATTTGGCTAACTTGATTAGACAATAACAAATCTAAGCCAGTCAAATGCAAGTGAAGAGCTTATTTTACTATTTTTGAGACAGGGTCTCATTATGCAGTTCGGGTTGGCCTTGGCCTCACTGCATAGCCCAGGCTGGCCTTGAACTTGCAGTGGTCCTCCTGCTACAGCCTCCTGGGTGCTGGGATTACAGGCGTGCGCCACCAGGTCCAGCTCAAAGAGTTTTAAAAAAAACATCTCAGAATAGCTGGGAATGGTAGAACATTCCCACAACCCCAGTATTTGGAAGACTGAGGCAGGAGGATTGCTATGAGTTTGAGGGCAGCTTGGGCCACATAGTGAATGCAAGGCCAGTCTGAACTACATAGCAAGACCCCATCTCATAATGGACAAAATGCTGGCCTGGATAATACTCAACTATCCCACAGAAGTAAAATAATTCTTGTTCCACGTACTTCAAGCCAGTTAATTATTTAGAGCTTAGTAAATTAATCAAATTTTTCTGATTTGCTTATTAAATTACTGAAATAAAAAAAAAACACGTGAGAAAAGGGTGATTCACTACCACAGACAAGCTATTAAAAGGGATATACAAGAGTTCACAACTTAAAATGTATAATAAGCTAAATATTTAAGACGTACATTACACTTCTGGTTTAAATTTTTTAAAAAAGATGCCAGATGTGGTGGTACATGCCTGTTATACTAACATTTGGGGGGCTGAGGCAGGAAGATTGCTGAGTTTAAGGCCAATCTGGGCTACACAGTGAGTTTAAGCCAGCCTGAACTATATAGGGAGACCCTGTATCAAAAAAAAAAAGTGAACAGGAACCAACATCTTCATTTTTTAGGTTGATCTTATCTCCTGTAAGCTAAACCACCTAAAATAATTAACTTTCTGAATTAAAACTGTGCTGGGTGTAGTGGCGTGGTGGCGCATGCCTATAATCCCAGCACTTGGGAGGCTGAGGCAGGAGGATTGTTCTGTGTTCAAGACCAGCCTGGGCTACAAATTGAGCTCAAGGCCAGCCTGAACTGCATAGTGTGACCCTGTCTCAAAAAGACGAACAAAACCAAACCAAA
>NW_004955407.1:38860567-38895964 GCF_000276665.1 Chinchilla lanigera | reverse complement strand
GGCCGGAACGGCCGCCGCTCCTTCCCGCTGTGCCCTCCCGCTTCGCCCGGGCCTCCCGCCCGCCGCCCGGGCCGCGCTCCGTGGGGCGGCCCTCACTCACTTGTCTTTTTCGGTGCCGAAGATGGAGGCCAAATACTCCGCCATTTCCCACCGCTGCGGCCGCCGACACCGCCGCCGACGCCGCCGACCCTGCCGACGCCCGCGGGAGACGTCACCGGACGCGACGACGCTCTCTCCACCCCGACGTAGCGGCGCTAGCCAATCGGGAGAGGCATTGTCGGCGCGTGGGCGGGACGCAGTGCGCGCTCAGGCTCCGCCCCGCAGGACGCGGGCTCCCGGGCGCTCCCTACTGGCGACCTTTGCTTGTGCTCAGCTCTGCGGGTCCTACACAGCGGTTTCGTCTCCCCTTGTCCCGTACGCCCCGGCCGGCTGGGACTCTTAAACCCTGCCCCCTCCGCCCTCCGCACCCCTGCCGGGTGGGATCCCCAGCCCTCCCCGCATGCTTGCTGCGGGCCACCCAAGGCCCCCGAGTGGCCTGTTTGGAGGTCCAGGGACCTGCTTCTGGGAGGGGTCCTGCTCCACCCGCTGGGCTTACTCCACGGGGTCGTTCTCTGGTTCCCACAGTCGCCAACCCATCCTGGTTACCTGATTTCCAGCCCGAGTGCAATTCAGAGGGACAGAGCCAGGTCCTTTCGTCTCTGCACACATCGAGCCCCGGCTGTGGGCGGGTCCCTGGGTCATCTTAGCTTAAAGGATTTTGTCAGGACGGCCGTACTCTTGGCCACGGGGTCTCTGCGATCCGGGATGGGTGGCTGACCAGCAAACGGGAGACCTCGCGGAAAGAGCAGGGTTGGGGCTGAAAGGCAAGGCCAAAGACTGGACAGACAGATGCCAGGCCAACAGATGGACAGTCCAGGAAAGATGTCAGCCTGGAAGTTGGAGACTGGCAGAGGGGGCTTGGCTCTGGATCCCTGGAGGAAGGCAGGGGTGAGGGCTGTTGGTGGGAACTGAACAGAAATAGAAGGCTTTCAGGAGCAATTAGTCTGGTGAATACAGCTGGGGTAGATGACCAGACCAGGGCCACCTGCACTGTCCACCCATCTGTCCTCCATCTGTCTGTCTGTTTACTCTGCCCCTCACCTGTCCATCCGTTCATCTACCCTTCCTTTCATCTATCCATCTTTCCCTCCTTTTATCCACTCATCTTTCCATCCCTCCATAATCACCCATCTTTCCTTCTGTCTGCCGACCCATCCATCCACCCATCCATCCATCCATCCGTGCATCCATCCTCATTTGTCTACCAGTCCTGCTGGCCACGCACCTGGCCACCCACCCATCCATCCTGATACGTGGGGGCAACACTGTGATGACTAACGCTGGGGCACGTGCTCAGACACGACCTGGAAAGACAGCTCTCCACTTAGAAGTCTGCTGGACACGTGGAGCCCAACTTATCTCCACTTGATCTCACTTTTTCACCCTCTGGACCTTCCACTCCAGCGTTTAGTGGCCGCTCACCTGGGTCCTCCTTGGCTTTCCAGCTCTCACCTCTGTGGAGGCTGAGCAGGTTGGAAATGAGCTCCTCTGCAGTCGCAGCAGTGACAGTAAACCCAGCCTCTTGCCCGTCCTGCTCTTCTCCCCGGTGTGTGCCTAGCAGCCATGATGTTTGCTCAGGCTGCCCTACATGTCAGAGCACACAGAAGCATGACTTTGATGTGGAACACAGACTCCGCAATGGCCTGTGACCATTAACTTGGGGCTGGTGCCGGCCTGTGAGTTCTGTGAGCGCCAGGGGAGCGAACAGTGACGAAAGGGCCCCTGTAATGTGGGACTTAACACAGCTGCTCCTGTGGGACGAACAGAGTGCGGACTGCTTCTCTCACATCCTTATGAAAGCCGCAGTCTCTCACCCTGACGGGGTGGTCTTCTCTTGGACTTGCTACTGTCTTGCAGTGTATCCATCAACCCTTCACCTCCCTGCATTCTTTGAATGCTGGCAAATTCTTTTGCCAGGCTTTCATACCCCGCACCGAACAGGAGTGGCAGCAACAGTGGATCCTTGGTTCCTCTCAACCTCTCTGCCCGCTTTCTCCTCTGGGCTGGTCCTCAGCGCACCTTTGTTCAGCAGCAGTGTGTCTGCTGCTACTCACCGTCCTTTTCTTCTGATACTGGGGACCGAGCCTTGGGAATGCTAAGCTACGTCCCCAGTCCTTTCTGCTGATTTATTTTGAGATAGTGTCTTGCTAAGTTTCCCGGGCTGGGCTGAGACTCAAGGTCCTCCCATCTCAGCCTTCTGAGTAGCTGGGATTACAGGTGTGCCCCACTGTGCCTGGCCGCTTTCCCCCTCTCTAGGTGACAATGGGGCGCTCTGGAGCGGATACAGATCTGATGCGGTTACTTCCTGTGGGCCCTCTGTGGCTCCCAGGGCCCTGAGCACAGAGGCATTGTCCCACCTCTGGTCTGTCTCTCCTGCCCAGCTGTGGGTGCTCGAGGACCTCAGTTCTGTCTTCTCATTGTTTCCTGGTAGAACAGGTCCACAGATCTTAACCTGCAATTCCAAAAAATGTCAAGCTCTGAAAACAGGAAGTTGTTTCTTTGGTAAATTTGATGCTAGAATTCAATTTGCTACAAAAACTGACCTGACCCAAGGTATTAGTAGCATCACAGTATTCCAATAGAGGTGCCTCTGCTGTTCCCTGGTGTGTGTGTGTGTGCGCGTGTGTGTGCGTGTGTGTGTTTTGCCACACAAGAGATTGAACCTAGGGGCTACTGAGCTACATCCCTAGCTCTCTTTATTTTTTTATTTTTGAGATGGGCTCTTGCTAAGTTCAAACTGGTGATCATCCAGCACCTGCCTCCTGAGTAGTTTGGATACCTAGCTAGTGTGTCTCAACTTTTAAATTTGTCCTTTTGTGACCTTGGCTTTAATTGCACTGCGAAGACATAAAAAGAGTTCAGCGCTTCCCACTGTTCCCGTGGAAACTCCTCTTAGTAAGGAAATGTCAGCGGAGCTGGGAGGCCCTTGTAACTTAAGAGACCAAAGACACACAGCTGAGCTTTTGCAGCAATGCCAATGGCCAAGAATCATGAGAAAATAGGAACGGTGCAAGTGTAGGGATCCTTGCCAGGAAGGGATTGAGCGGAGTTGGCAGGGAAGATGCCAGCATATGCCAAGGAGTGGATTGTTGGTCGTGAAACAAGCTGGAAGGTAGGAGGAGGAAGTGAACTTTAAAGGTGAGCATGAATATTCAAGTGCTGAGGTGTAAGGCGGCGTGAACAGCTGACACAGGAAAGAGGTGGAGCGATGCGGAAGGGGTTTCTGAGGTCCTGTCCCATGAAGACTTCGGTCTGAGCAATGTCGGGGCAGAGCTTGGCCATGCTGAGAGCCGGAGAGGTGGGAGGGGTCTGCGATGGACCTGGGATCAGGTCCCTGTGGAGCTGGCAGGTTGCAAAGAGCCACGTGTCCATCCCAGCTATGTAAATGAGCACGCATGGGAACCTGAGGAGCATTCTCTGCCTGGTGTAATAATCCCATGCTTCGGTGCCAGGATCTCACGGCAGACGGGCAGGCCTGGGAGAGAAACGAGCAGATTGATATTTCTGCCTCGCTGCTCTGCCACATCGTCCTTTCCTGGATGGCTTCTGAATAGTCATGTGTCTGACATTTACTTTTCTTCATCCGTGAAAGGAGTTTCATACCGCAGGAAGATGGAATAGGAGTGCATTCTAGGGGGTGGGTGGGTTGAGGTTTTCTTGCCGTTAGACCTGGGCGTCTGGTACCACTTCTTTTTTTGGAACTGGGAATTGAACTCAGGACCTGATGCTTGCCAGGCAGGTGCCATGCCCTGAGCTGTATTCCTGGCCCTCTGGTACTGCTTCTCAGCCACAAGGGCTTGGGCAGTGCATGCAGCTCTGACACGTGCTTGGCATGGACTTCGGCCTAACTTAATTTTTTGTTTTTAAGACAGGGTCACACTAGGCAGTCCAGGGTCTCACTATGTAGGCCTCAAAATTGCAGTGATCCTCCTGCCTCATCCTGCCAAGTGCTGGAATCACAGGCATGTGCCACCACATCTGACTCTAGCATAATTTTTCTTTTTTTTTTTTTGTCTTTTTGAGACAGGGTCTTGCTACGCAGTTCAGGCTGGCTTTGAGCTCACTTTGTAGCCCAACCTGGCCTCAAACTTGCAACAATCCTCCTGGCTCAGCCTCCAGAGTGCTGGGATTACAGGTGTGTGCCCCCATGCATGGCCATTTTTGTGTGTGTGTCTTTTTGAGACGGGGTCTCGCTATACAGTTCAGGCTGGCCTTCTTGCATAATTTTTTTTTATTATTTTTTTTTTGGTTTTTCTCCGGTACCAGGAACCGAACTCATGACGTTGCGCTTGCCAGGCAGGCGCTTTGCCGCTGAGCTAAATCCCCAGCCCCCTTGCATAATTTTTGAACCTGGAGATGAAGTCCGTCCCATGGCAGAAGAAGGCGGTTAGCAAGCGTCATTCATCAGAGATGTAAGTCAGGACAAAGTGGCAAGCATTTCCCCAGCTTGGAAATGAAACTCCTTGCCCTTCTTGAATACTGGAGTGAACTGCTGGTATTGAAGGCAGGAGCAGGGAGGATGATGGGACATTGTGGTCCTGGGCCGTGTGGCATTCATTAGTGATCTGCTCGCTGCTTTCTTCAGGATGTTTCCCAGGGAGCAGGGACCCTGGAGTTAATGAGGTGGCTCAGTTGTGGGTCTGGTGACCTGGGTCTCGGTGCGGCCCTGGGGCTCCTCCCCAGCCATCCAGCGCCCATCTCCGCCCGTGAGCACAGCATGAGGCGCTGCGGCCCCTTCCCGCACCTTCTCCTTAGGGGTAAGAAGTACAGAAACTCGCTGTGCGGTGCTGCTGTTTATGAGCACGTGCCACACAGGCCAGGGAGACCAGCTGCAATGCCGTCCAAGGGACGTTTGTCCCACCAAGCTCGACGAGGTTGCAGAAATGTTAAAGGGTTCAATTTGGGGGTCCTTGGGACCCAATTTGGGGGCCCTCTGATGGGAGTCATGCAAGGTATAGTATTTGCTCTTGTGTGTTTATTCAGCTTGGAACAGCTTGTTTGCATGCGTTTGGCAAGTGGCCCGTGGTCCCCCCAGCTGCTTCCCGGGCACTTAGACACGAGGCTTGGACTCTTCCTATTGAGGTACGCGCCTGCCTTCCCATCCTCGGGTCTCGGGGTGTTAGCTTTAACCATCGAGTGTGGCAGGGAGAGGCCAGTGCCAGTTCTGGAGGGTGGTGCCCTCCTTCCTGAGCCGCCGGCTATGCAAGGTGCCCGGGCCAGACCGGCGAGAGCTTAGCTGCACCAAGGCCACTCGTGGCTGCAGGTGCCCGAGCCAGGTGCTGGCCTGAGCATGCGGCCTGCAGGTGGGGAGGCTTCCCACCTGCACGAGGACCACTCCGTGCCTGGGATGGTGCCGTACCCACATAGGCCCCTGACTGCTCCGTGCCGCCTCCGGCCGCGGCCCCCTGTGCCACCCGGTGCATGGGCTGAGCCAGTGCTGATGGCGGGTTAGGAAGCAGATTGGAGCTGTGCATCCCAGTAGCTGCCACCGCCACCATTGCAGGTCCGTCCAGCGACTGTCCTCTGCTGCTGCCAGCCTGGCATTTGCTCTCCTGGGCAGGGACAACCTCCTGGTGGCAGAAGGCTGCATGGCACCTGTGATGCTTCTGTTGCAAAGCTGGCCCAGCGTCTGCTCGTTCTCACTTTATTTTATTTTTTGTGGTATTTGCCCTGAGCTTCTTCACTTGCCCCTTTCTTCAGGACAGTTCTTGTTAAGTTGCTGAGCTGCCCAGGCTAAACTTGGAACTTGTGGTCCTCCTGCCTCAGCCTCCCAGAGCGCTGGATTACAGGCGTGGATCGCACACCCAGCTCATTTTGTGTTTCAAGGAGAAGGGAAAGAGGAGGAGGAGCCCCTGCTCCGGCACACTGCAGAGATGTTTAGGCCGGAGGGAGGGCTCGTCCTCTGCTGTGTGTGGAGGATGGGCTCTGGGAAGGCAGAGAGAGGCCAGGCGCACACCAGGAAGGGTGATGCACAGACTCGGCTTGGGACGGCCACCTCCTCTGGGATGAGTTTCCCGGGTGCCACCCTGGGGGCCGCCTGTCCTTCCAACTTCACCCTGTGTCACACGCTTACTGGAGCCAATTCCCAAAGTAGATCTCTTCATCTGTCTATCTATTTATTGCCTGTCATCTACCTAATTATCTATTACCTCTATCGGCTCCCTTGGTCTGTCATTTACCCATTCTACCTATTGTTTACCATCTACTTATTATCTATCTCCCTATTATCGACCAGTCATCTATCATCTACCTACTACATATCTGTCATCTAGCCACCTGTTACCAATCATCTACTTACCTGTCATCTATCAACTACTTATTATCTATTATCTATCATCTACCAGTTATCCATTTGTCATCTCTGTCTATCTTTCTATCTATCACCCACCCATCCATCTACCATCCATGCACCAACTGCTCATGGCTTACAGCAACTCTAGTTTGCTACCTCTCAGTAACAGCGGGTGATCGGATCATGGGGTGACCAGGCACACTGTCCGGTTTTCAAAGTTTTGCTCATTCCACTGGGCCAGTTCCCCTGAGAATCACTGTTTTCTCTGGGTATAGCAGATGCCCAGGACCTGAGCCCCATTCCTTGCCTTGGTCATTTGGGCCAGAGAGGACAAGGACAGTCACTGCGGTCATGGAGCCACGCTGGAGTCTCACTCGGGAAATGTCTGTGTTTCCCGCAGCATACAGTCATTGCAAGGGGTGTGACCTGGAGGTGACAGCTCTGCCCGCAGCTCCAAGCGCCTGCGCTCACCCCTCAAACTTGTGGGGTGAGTCCAGTGAGAAAGGGATATCACTGCTCACATGCTGACATTAGAGCTGAAAGAAAGGCAAAAAATAAACAGCAGAATAGCCACTTGGGAGTTAAGGAAATTAATAGCAGCATACAAAAATCAAAAAATGTTGAAGGCCGGGCGTGGTAGCATGCGCCTGTAATCCCAGCACTCAGGAGGCTGAGGCAGGAGGAACATTGCGAGTTGGAGACCAGCCTGGGCTACAAAGTGAGCTCAAGGCTAGCCTGAACTGCATAGTGAGACCCTGTCTCAAAAAGACATTAAAAAAAAAAAAATTGAAGACAGCAGGATGTGGTGGTGCAGGACTGTAATCCCAGCACTTGGGAAGCAGAGGCAGGAAGATCACTGTGAGTTCAAGGACAGCCTGGGCTACACAGTGAGACCTTGTCTAAACACACACACACACACACACACACACACACACACATGCACTCACACACACCCCAGGACTTCCAAAAACATAGAAGTCAGAAAATATAAAGATGGGGAAGAAATGACTGCAATAGAAAGGAACTCACAGGGGCGGGCCAGCAGAGCCAGTAGCTGATTCCTTAGAAATCTGATAAAGTGAGTAGACCTTGCAGATTAATTGGGGTGAGGACAGACAAAATCAGGAGGAACCCCAGGGTGCTCGGGGCGTTCGCAGAGGGTAAAGAGGTGAGTCAGTTTGTGTGTATGAGTCTCCTCATGCCAGCCCATTTGAATACTCATACAAAACAGTATTAAACAAAAAAATTAGAAAAATTGTAACTTGCCGAAATTGGCTCAGGGAATAAAAGAGGAAAGAAAAAAAAAAAAAAGGAAAACAAAGTAGAAAAGCTTACAACCATGAAAAAGAAAAAGATTGGCGAAACAAGTGTGGCCAGGTAGAAAGTAACAGGCCCAGCATCTGACAGGGAGACTAGCTAGCACTGTACATGTGGTTGCTGCCTTACAGAAACTCAGAGAGCAGGAAGGCAGAGAGCACACCTGCAGCGCCTTACCAGCGGCCCTGCCTAAGCCTCAAAGCCAGGGAAGGACAGCAAGAGAAAAGCCTTGCCAGGTGAGCCCGGCAGAGGTACAAACCCCCAGGCATGAACAGCTGGAGAGGCCAGGCCTGTCCTCCCACACTCCTGCCTCCCGCAGGGCCAGGTCCGGGTCCACCGGCTGGGTTCCCAAGGTGCTGGGCCCAGGCAGGGTTGGGAAGTAGGGAGCTTCGGGGAGGCTGCCTCTGAAGGCCAGCAACCCTCCCACAGCCCTCCCGCCTTCTGCTCTTCCTTTTCCACACCTCTCTGGGCAAGCGTGACACCCACACTTTGCCCCACTCTCCTTTTTAGGCCACCTGGGCTGAGACAGTGATGAAGCTGGAGCGATTCCAGTGAAGGAGGGTCGGCTGGACCTCACACGATCAGCTCACCTCGCTCACCATGTTAGCAGATGAAAATAGAGGAATTCATCCCACCGTTTCAACAGTGCAGAAAGAGGGTTAGGGGAAGGGGCCTAATAACAATCAAAGAAAAGTGCAATTGGGGTTGGGGGTCATAATTCTAACAAATCAAATGGAAAAGAACTTTTCTTTCTTTTCCTTTTTTTTTTTTTTTTGTCTTTTTGAGACAGGATTTCACTATGCAGTTCAGGCTGGTCTTGAACTCACTTTGTAGGCCAGGCTGCCCTTAAACTCACAGCAATCCTCCTGCCTCAGCCTCTCAAGTGCTGGGATTACAGGCATGCGCCACCGCATCCAACTAGAAAAGAATAGATTTGAAATAAAATCATGAATATTTGTAAAGGGACTAGGTTTTAGGTGATATCAAGAAGTCCTTGCCAGTCTCATCAGCTGTGAAATGGAGTTCACGTTCCACAAGGAAGTGTGCAAGCTTTTCAGAGAGGTACATAAAAAGGACGGAGGGGCTGCAACCCAGGGTCTGGGCTCTGGTTGAAAATACCGTAGCAGGGACAAACAAAACGAGAAGCAGCAAGCAGGGAAAAGATCATCATAATTGCTGAATCTGGCTGAGGCCTCTCTAGCTGTTCATTGTGTCATTTTTCCTACACGTAAGACTATGAACATTTCTGTAATGAAAATAAACTCAACGAGGCAGAACTTCACTTCTCTGTCACAAATTATCAGCGATACTCAGGATGGCCAGCAAGAGGCGGGCGGTACTGTCTGCCTCCCTCCTGGGACCTCCCCAGGCTGGTGGTGGGCTGTGAACCCGGGTGTGGGGAAGAGTTCTCTCTGATTGCTAAGGGTCCTCTCCCCACGTTGACTTGCGACACCCCCAGACGCTCTGTGGGGTCTTGGGCCTCACGTGAGGCCTGGCAAGCAGGACACCCCCTCGCTCCTTCCTTTGGGGCGTGGTGTGGCTGCCAGGGACGGTCTGGTCTGACCTGCTGACCGAGAGGAGCTGGGGCCAGGGCTTAGTGGGCGCATTCCTGCCGCGCTGCACAATGCCCGTCGCCTGCCACGCTGGATTTGTGCGCGGCCCCCCCACCCCGGGGGCCCTGGAGTGGAAAATCGGGTGCTGCGGCTTTGTGCAGCGCGGCAGACTGCTGGCGTCGTGGGAATCCTCTGCTCACAGTCCGTGTTGCCTTCGGGGCGCGGGGGGCCGGAATGCTGAGAAAGCTGGAGGAAGAGAGGGGACCCGGAAGCTGTGTGTGTCACGCGTCACACACCACGGACACTTGCACACACACGCACACGCCTGTGCCCAGCTGCACGTGCACCCACCCTCACTGAGCACAGGTATCACACACCACGGGCCCGTGCTGATATCACCACGCACTTCCCGAGCGCTCGTCGGTGTGGTCTCGTGACCATGGCTTTCCCAGTTTCTCCCGTAAAGCGGTGAACAATCAGAAGAGGCCATGGCCAGGCGCTGTCTTTTCTCCTACGGGCGGCAGGATGTTCCGGGCCCCCAGCAGGTGCCTGAATCCAGGTCCAGCGCTGGGCGCCGTACTCTCTGCCTCTTCTGTCCTACCGAAGCGCTGCTTTGCTGCCTACCGTGTGGTAGGACGAACTTCCCTTTCTTTCCTGATGGTGCCATAGAGTTTCCTCCTCACTAGAGGTTCCCAGCGATGCTGGGGCACTATTTTTTTCTGGTTCAGCAAGAACTTACTACTCCTTGTCATCCCAAGGAAGCACTTCCTGGCTTCCTTTGGCGTACCTGAATCGCCAGTACCACTACTCGTAAGCTTTGGGGCCGCTATTAAAGAGGGCAGGCGCCACTTGAACACAAGCCCCGTGCTCGGATCACTGGTGCCTGCTAAGTGACTTAAGGGATGGAGAGCGTGCACAGCTGGAAACGGGAACATCCGAGCTGGGATCAAGGGGGCGGTGAAATATTCCATCAGGAGAGCATTTAGAAACGTGACTTCGCTGGGCCACCATGCCTCGCCTAGTTGTTTATTGTTTGTTAACTCCATAAAAGCAGGGACTTTGCCTAAAAGTGTGCTGCGGTAGGCAAGGCTCAACCAGTATCAGTCAAGGAATACAGCCCTGAATGATGGTGCTCACCTGTCATCCCAGCACTTGGGAGGTTGAGGCAGGAGGGTCATGAGTTTGAGGCCAGCCTGGGAAATTTAGGGCGACCTTGTCTCAAAAACAAAACTAAACTAAACTAAATAAAGCCGCAAACAAACAAAAGATCACTGACCCTAAGGTAGGGAGGTGACCCTGAGTTATCCAGGTGGCCCAACCTAATCACGGGGTCCACGTAAGCAGGTGGGGGTGTGACAGAGGGCTGTGGTGTAAGAAAGACTCCAGGGCCCGTGCTTCTGGGGGCGGGGGCAGGGCCAGGAGCTGCTGGCTGGAACTGCAGGAAACCGGCTGTCTCTGGCTGGCCTCGTGCAGCCTTCGGCGCCTTCAGTTTAGTCCTTGGGACACACATCAGACACGTGGCTTCCAGGGTGTCGAGATGGTACATTTCTGAGGTGCGCTGGCGGAGTCACAGCCCGGGTGCTGCCTGCACCCCAGCCTGTTGACTGACCGTCGGGGCCAGAGTTGGGGCAGAGAAGACTGGACATAGCGCAGGCATTCAGGGAAAGCAAAGCACACCGCAAGGCAAAGCTGAAAATATTCCAAAGGAATCCAAAGTATGCGCTAGTGCACACAGAGCACCATGTCTACGGGAAGTGGCGCTGATCACCACCATCTTTCTGCTGGCCGGGGGCTCAGGGCAGCTCCCCCCAGCACTGGACACTGGCCTGGCCCAGTTGGGCTTCCCCAGGGAGGGGTCAGTGGCGGACGCTTGCTCCCGCAGGGCAGCGTCTCCCTGTCCCGGAGCCTCAGGGGCAGCCGGCCCGCGCTGGGGTGCCAACCCCACCCCACCCACGTCCTCAGCGCTCTCAGATGTTGGCCACAGGCCAGCAGGTGGCCCGAAGCCACTTCTCCTTCTTCCAGGCCAGGCGGCCTGGGTACGCAGCTCAGCCCCTCTAGCCTACTTTACAGGTTGACAAAAGGGCAGCGCTGGGATCCGTTTCCCGGCCTGGCCTGAAGTACCAGGAGGGTGCAGCCAGCAAGCACTGGAGGGAGGCCTGGGGCGGGGGAGGCACCCGCTGCTCCCAAGCATTGATTATCTGCACCCTAATGGGCCCTGGCTGCCTGGACCCTGAGAAACGGCTTCTTTGAAATTGTACAAGGGCACACGGGCCCCATCAAGATTTTTTAAAAGCCCTTTATCACCTGGCCAGAGCCACGCACAAAGGTGTTGTTCAAAAACGCTGGGGAGGGGTCCCGCAGGCATCGTTAATGAGGAGTAGCTGCGTGGGGGGCAGCCGGAAATTCTGTTTTCAGCAGCAGCTCCGTCCTGGACGTGTCAGATACCACCCTCCTCACAGTTGGGTAGGTCTGCTTCTGAGTCCCTGGCCAGTGGAGAATTTGCAGGGATTCCTGAGTGCTCTGGGATGAGCTGCTATGACCCATAGCTGTGACCCGGACGCTGGGCAGCAGCTGAGCTAGGAACCAGGGGCACAGAGAGGGATAAGCAACTTCTCATGGTCTGGATCATGCACGTAAAAGCCAGCCAGAGGCAGAGGCACCTTTCTGGGCTGTGTGGGTTGTGAATTAGCAGAATGCTGCCCACCAGTCAAGTTACTGAACATTACCAAAAGCTTCAGCTGGGTATGGTGGCACAGGCTTGTAATCCCAGCTGTCTGGGAGGCTGAGGCAGGAGGATTGCAAGTATGATCCCAGCCAGGCCTTGCTGATGACGGGACCCTGTGTCCCTGTCATATGGATGAGCCAAAGGCCCAGTAGGAGCAGCTGATTTGGCTTCCATGGCATGGTCATGCCATGGAGACGGGAGGCTTTGCCCAGGGCAGCGCCCCGGGTGTGCAGGGAGAATGCACAGAGAGAGCCTAGAATGTGGGCTTCCTGCTCTCAGAGACCCTAACCAGGCTGCAGACCCCTGGGACAAGCGCGAAAACAATGGGGTTTGAGCCAGCATCCCGAGCCCTTGTTAGTGTCTTCTTTTTATGTCCTCCCTGAGATTTTTACAAGCGTGTGTCATCTCCATGATCAATAAAAAGTTTTCATTTCTTTGAGGCAGGCTCTCGATACATAGTCCAGGCTTGAATGCACTGTGTATCCCAGCTTGTCCTCGAACTTGTGGCAGTCCTCCTGCCTCAGCCTCCTGAGTGCTGGAATTACAGGCCGGCACCACCATGCCCAGCCTGCAGTTCTCCTTTTGAGAAACAATGTCCTCTCTCCTAGTAGCTGCTGTGAGATGTGGGGACTGACTGTCTAACTTCTGGGCCTTACTTCCCCCCTCTGGGAAGCAGGCCTATGAGTGCACCCTCCAAGCCTGGCTGTGAAGGTCACTCAGGACAAAGTGTGCGAGCACGGACGCTCTCTGTGGCCCCTGGGGGTGAGTGTGGGGGACGGAACTCCTTGGGGACATCTGTCCTCCTGGTGGCCCCAGGCTGGGGGAGGCGGGTGCGCAGCCCAGCCGGGCTCTGCTGACGCTGCAGCCTCCTTCCTGAGCTCAGGCATTTTCAGAGAAATCCCTTAATGCCCCCATTCTGCCGGGGTGTATATAGGGAGAGCCGGCGGCCAGCTCTCCACTGCGCTGCCCAGGGGCCCCTGCCAACTCATTGCCTGCCTCCGTTCCCTGCAGCCGAAGCGGACATGGACGTGACCATCCAGCACCCCTGGTTCAAGCGCGCGCTGGGACCCTTCTACCCCAGCCGGCTGTTCGACCAGTTCTTTGGCGAGGGCCTCTTCGAGTACGACCTGCTGCCCTTCCTCTCCTCCACGATCAGCCCCTACTACCGCCAGTCTCTCTTCCGCACCGTGCTGGACTCCGGCATCTCCGAGGTAAGGCCCAGCCGCGGCCCGGCTTCTCCTGGCTGGTCAGGGAGAGGACAGCTAGGGATGCCCGCGGGGCCACTGATGCCCCCGACACTTGCGTCTTGCTCCCCGGAGCTGGTGATCTTCAGAGGCCGAGCGGGGGCCTCCTGTTCCGCCGGGGGGTCGGAGGAGGACGCAGGCCCGAGCCCGACCGCTGTCTTTTCCTCCATCAGCTCATGACCCATATGTGGTTTGTAATGCACCAACCACATGCTGGAAACCCCAAGAACAACCCCGCCAAGGCAAGTCGATGGCAAGGCGAGCTCTTGGGGCTCGCTGCTCCCCGGATTTTCTCTTCTGGTGCGGGAGGGGTTCACTGCCCTGACATCCAGACAGGAGGGGCTTCCTGTCTACGCAGCACAGCCAGCAGTGCTGTAGAGGCAGTGGGTTCTGCCCAGCTCGCCCGGGAGCCCCAGCCAAGGGCAAGGGGAGGCCATGAGGCCCCTACCCTGAGCTGCAGTGACAGGGCCAGGTCCCAGCTCTGGGGCAGCCGACTGTCACCACTGCCTGAAAAGCAAAGGCTCTCCTGAGCAGGGACACCAGCTCCAGAGAGGAAGGTGCTTAGAGGAAGGCCCTGAGCTTGGGCAGGGAGCGGAGGGTGACAGGGCTTGGAGGGCTGCCCCTGGCTTCACAGCCATGGAGAGATGGTTGAGGGGCTGCTGATGGGGACATGGGGAAGCCGGGACAGCGATCTCCTGGTGCTTTGTGCCCCAGCCAGCCAGCCAGCTGCTAAGGAGCCAGCTGGTAAGGGGCCCCTGACCATAACCAAACAACTGCCAACCCACAAGGAAGTACCACCCTATAACCAACCAGGTAGCCTACCCATAACCAACCAGCTAGTCAACCCATGGCCAAACCGACAAGCTAGCTAACCCATTACCAGCCATCTAGCCAGCCCACACCCAACCAGCTAACCTACTCATGGCCAGTCAGATACCCAACCCATAAGCAACTAGCCAGCCAAACCATCACCAGCCAGCTAGCCAACCCACCACTAGCCAGCAAGCCAACCCATGACACCAGAGAGCCAACCCATGGAACAACTAGCTAGCCAAAGGAAACCGCCAAGCTGACCCATAACCAGTCAACAAATTCACTTACCAGCCAGCCATCCAACCTATAACCAGCAACCCAATTCAATTAGCGAGCCAACCAACCCACAGCCAACCCACAACCCGCCAGCTAGCCCCTTCACCATCCAGCCAATTTATAGCCAAGCTGCCAACCTGGTACCACACAGGCTCCAGCCAGCACCTCCCACCCAGGGACCCAGGACACAGGGACATAGGACACAGGACACAGGGCAGAGGGACACAGAACACAGGGACAGAGGGACACAGGACAGAGGGACACAGGACAGAGGACACAACACAGGACACGGGTGCGTGGTTCCAGCCTGCAGTGCTCTTCCCTCGGCCTGTGGCACCGGGGCAGGCTCAGGGACAGGGTCCGTTCTGCGGGGGGGAGCTGGGTGCGGAGCAGTCTTGCCTGCCCAGCGGTGCCACGCGGCAGCGCCCTCCCTGAGCCATCGGCCACCTGGGAGCTCCACACGAAGGTTTGGGTTGCAGGTCCGATCTGACCGGGACAAGTTCGTCATCTTCCTGGATGTGAAGCACTTCTCCCCCGAGGACCTCACCGTGAAGGTGCAGGAGGACTTCGTGGAGATCCACGGCAAGCACAACGAGCGGCAGGTGAGCCGGGCGGGCCGGGCGGAGCGGCGGGCTGCCCCAGCCAGCACCCCAGGGCTTGCAGCCGACCTTATCCTGAGCCCCGCAGGGCTGGGGCCCTGGATGAGCGCCGGCCTTCCAGCTGGCCCTTGAGGGGACACTCCCAGCCGGACACCTCTGGTGCTCGGGGACGGGCCTTCGCTTGGGGGGACAGCAGTCCTCTCCGGCCTGCGCCTCTGACGGCCCCTCTCCGGTCCACACCAGGACGACCACGGCTACATCTCCCGCGAGTTCCACCGCCGCTACCGCCTGCCCTCCAACGTGGACCAGTCAGCCCTCTCCTGCTCCCTGTCTGCGGACGGCATGCTGACCTTTTCTGGCCCCAAGGTCCAGTCCGGCCTGGATGCTGGCCACAGCGAGCGCGCCATCCCCGTGTCGCGGGAGGAGAAGCCCAGCTCGGCACCCTCTTCCTAAACAGGCCCCCGCCCGGCTGCCCCTGCGGCCCCGACCCGCTGAGCCCGGGGACCACAGAAAAGGCGTCTGCCTTCCTTCCTTTTCCTTTTCTTTGTTTCCTTTCCACCTTCTCAGAGGGAATGAGGGTTTGAGAGAGCAGCCCGGAGACCTTGGGGCCTTGTCCTGTGGGGCCATGGCCTGGGCTGCCCCGGGCCCAACACCGGCCGGGGCGTGGGAGTGACTGCCCCACACGGTTCTCCAGCTAAGAGCTCGTCTACCAGGGGTGGGAGGAGGAGGGGTGCCTGCTCAGGCATAGCCCTCGCCAGCCGTCTGGATGGGTCCTGGGCCCGAGCAGCCCCTCCGCATGTCCTGACCGTGCCGCCCACTTGCCGCGAGGTCTGGGGCTCCCGGCCTGCTCCCTCACTCCGTCTTCCCGCACCCTTCCTCTATGTAGTACCGCTCGGGGACTCCGGTCACCCAGGAGAATGCAGCCATGGCAGCCAAT
The DNA here is from genome assembly GCF_000276665.1 of Chinchilla lanigera. Taxonomy (NCBI): domain Eukaryota; kingdom Metazoa; phylum Chordata; class Mammalia; order Rodentia; family Chinchillidae; genus Chinchilla; species Chinchilla lanigera. The sequence continues at coordinate 38,880,109 of NW_004955407.1, read as the reverse complement.
AAAGAGCAGGTGGCACAAGCAATCACTGTCAGACTCTGTGCTGTTCCCGTCGGGACGTGGGAGGGCCCACCTGCCGCAGGAGAGCCGGCCACCACCGTTGGCGGGGGCCAAGCGGGGGCCTTGGGAGCAGCGCCACTGTCACGCGGGCCCTGCCCGTGCCCTCCATCAGGGAAGGAGCCCTGGGTCCGGGAGGCCGGGGTTGCAGGGCTCTGGGGATGCACGGGCCAAGAGCATGGCAGCAGTGTCCTCCTCCTGGGAGAAAGGAGAGGGGAATTTCAGAGGTACTACTGCCCAGCACAACAAGAGGGCCCTGCCCTCTGGATGACCAGCGCCACACACCCCACATGCACACCAGCCCTCCACACCACGCACTACATGTGCACATGGATGTGTATACACACACACACACACACACACACACACACACACCTCACCCCTGAGGCTTCCCTCTCTCTCTGGCTTGGCCTCCAGCACAGAGAAGCTCCCCGGGAAATTCCCTGGACTTCTGCCCCTTCTCCAAGACCTCTGGAGTAGCCACCACATCTTGGGGCTGGGGCTGGGGCTGGGGCTGGGGCTGGGACACAGGTCTGGAGTGGACTGGGTCCCCCCAGCCTGGCCAGCGTTGAAGCCGGTGCAGCTGTGGCCCTGGTGCCAGCATCCTATGTCCCCGACAGCTCCTGCTTGGACCTTGTTAGGGCTGAACAGTCATCTCCAGATCAGATACTGATTCCCCAGCTCCAGCCCGACTGTTTGTACAGGGACTTTACAGAGGTGACCAGGGTAAACAAGGGCACTGGGCTCCTTATAGGAAGAGGCGTGAGGACGACACCCAGAGGATGTCCCATGAGGACGTGGCGGGGGATGACTTCCTCAGCCCCTCAGCCTGGACCTTTGGCCTCTGCTGGGCCTTCAGGTGGAGGGAAGCATAGGCCAGCCCAAGAGCTGCTGGGACCTCTCACCGGGCCCCCAAGTCCCCAGGTTCCTCCACTTCCCAGGGGCCCATCAGCCCTGCAGTTCACACATTCATCTCTTGGCCTCCTGAGGTGGGCAGCCTCACGCCCTCCTGCCCCTGTGTCCAGCCGTCCACACCATCTGTGCACAGAAGGCCAGGGACTGGCCGCTCCGCTGCTTTGCGACGCTGGGACTCTGGGGTGGAGGATCCAGAGACTCAGGAGACATCCTAGAGGACCCCGCCTGGGCCCGGGCCCTCCTCACCTGTCTGGGGCTGCAGCCCACGTCTCCTCACCGGAGGGTCTGATCTGGACAGCCCTCCCTGCACGGGGCCCCTAGGTCACTTTGCCATCACCACGGTTACTGTGGGGTCAAGGCCCCAGGGTTTCCAGCAGGCAGCAAGCTGGCAGTTGCCCCACCGCAGTCTTGGGGCTCAGCATCATCCCCCGTTAATGCCGGGACACAGAGCCCCTGCCCCTGGGGGCAGCTCCACAGCAGGGCACCCTCAGAGTCATCCCTGAGTGAGGCCCAGGAGACGCCATGCTGGGCAGAGCTATGGCTCTGACCCCTCAGGGTCCTGGTGAGTCCAGGGCTGCTGTGGTGGCAGGGGGCTGTGCCCACGTAAGCACTAAGGCAGAGGACGCACCTTGGGCCACGGCTGTCCTGCTGCGCCCTGGGGTCTGAGTGGCTATCAAGAGGGTCCCACAGTCTGCTGTGCCTTGGGGCTGTCTGCCCCCCTGTGCTTACCGGTGCCCGGCCTCCACGCATCACCTGGGCTGCTACCCCCCACCTCGTCTCCTGAGAGTGTCTCCCTCCATGCCAGTTGCTTGGCTGGGCTCTGGGGTGCTGTGGTCAAGTGCACCTGCTTTCTGACCTGTCCCTCACTTCTGGGATGTGTTTAGGGCAAAGAGACCCCATCCCCCAGTCCCTGGAAGTGAGAGCCTGCTGCAGATTCTGGGACACCCCGTGTGCATTCTGGGACACTCCATGGTACATTCTGGAACACCCCACTGTGTGTCCTAGGACACCCCATATGCATTCTGGGACACCTGGCTGTGCATTCTGGGACACCTGGTTGTGCATTCTGGGACACCCCATGTGCATTCTGGAATGCCCTGCTATGCATTCTGGGACACCCCACTATGCATTCTAGGACACCTGGTTGTGCATTCTGGAGCACCCCGTGTGTATTCTGGAACACCCTGATGTGCATTCTGGGACACCTGGCTGTGCATTCTGGGACACCTGGTTGTGCATTCTGGAGCACCCCGTGTGTATTCTGGAACACCCTGCTGTGCATTCTGGGACACCCCATGTGCATTCTGGGACACCTGGTTGTGCATTCTGGGATACCCCGTGTGCATTCTGGAACACCCTGCTATGCATTCTGGGACACCTGGTTGTGCATTCTGGAGCACCCTGTGTGTATTCTGGAACACCCTGATGTGCATTCTGGGACACCTGGCTGTGCATTCTGGGACACCTGGTTGTGCATTCTGGGACACCCCGTGTGCATTCTGGAACACCCTGCTATGCATTCTAGGACACCTGGCTGGGCATTCTGGGACACCTCATGTGTGTTCTGGAACACCCCACTGTCTAGGGAAGGATGAGAACTGGGCCCAGAGAACCAGCTATGGTACTTTGGGGCCTGAGCCAGGCCTGGAGAAATGGCGTCCAGGGACCAGAGTGTCCTAGGGTCTCTCCAGGTGATCCCTGCCTCTTGAGGCTGTGTGGTGCAAGAGCAAGAATTAGCCAGGCCCCTCCTGCGATCCCGACATCATCATTGCCCTCACCACCAGCGACTTCACAGACCACGGTCACTGTCACCATCACCATCCTTGTCTTCTTCATCATCATCATCATCAGCAGCAGCAGCAGCAGCGGAGAAGCATTAACGGATCGCCTGTGGGGTACTGGGCTCTGGCCTGACCACAGCGGCCTTGTAACCTTCACAGCAGCCTGACCCAGGTTCTGTTGTTAGGGGAGATCTGGGATAGAAATTGAGTCATTTGCCTGGTGTCCCCCCAAGTCCACCTCACAGCCAGGACTCCAGCCCTAGGCATCACGTGGAACCTGTGAGCCGGAGCTCTGAGGAAGGCAGGTGCTGGCCCTGTTCTGTGACTTGCTGTGTGACCGTGGGAAGCCCCTCTGAGGCCCTGCTGAGAGCCATCTGCACCCTTTAAGGGAAGGCTTCCACACCAGCTGTCCTTCTTCCCATTGACCATCAGGTGGCAGCAGAGGCCTTGCTTCTGCTCCCAGACCTCGGCCCAGAGGAGACTGGAGCATCAGCCTTAAAGGTCACCTTCACTGTGTGGGGAAAGGAACCTGCGCAGAAACACCCGAAGAGGTCTGGCTCTGAGGGCCTCGAGGCTGTGTAGTGCGGAGCCAGGAGGCCTGCCTTGACCCCTGAGCTGTGTCCAGGAGGGAGCTGGGAGCCGGGAGCCAGAGCTGTGTGCAGAGCCTGCGGCGCTTCCTTGCGATATTGTGCTTTGCTTTTGTTTGCTGTCTGTGAGAGCGGCTGGAAAGAAGTCGGGGTGGGTGGGCCGCCTGGTACTGTGTGGGCCAGCAGCTCTGGCGGGGCTCCTGCCTGGCAGCTCCGGCTCTTCCTAGGAGGGCGCTGGCCTCCCTCCTGCCCACAGCCACAATGGCCTGAGTGATGTGGGGCAGGGAAGGTGCTGGTGGGCAGCCTGGTGGACACAGGTGTTGGCCACAGGCTGGATGTCCTGAGGCCAGGGCTGTGTGTGGCTGCCAGCAGGGCCTGGCGCACGAGTGCCACGGGCTCTGGGCCCAGCAGGAAAGGCCACCGGCTGGGGACAGGGCTCTGCCCTGTGGGCTGGCAGCCTGCTCTCTGCCCCCGGCACACTCCCTGGCCTTAGCAGCTATACTTGGGAAGGGGAGCCCTGACCCCGCTGCGGCTGGGTTGGGGCTGGTTTGGCACAAGGTCTCGTGGGTGTCAGCTGCCAGGGTCTGGTCCTGCTGGTTGACATCCGGGAGCTGGGGGATCAGTCCCAGAAGATTTGCCTGGACCCTTCCTCACCAGCAAAGACTTTCCACAGAAGGGTGCATTGCTAGGTTCTGGGGTTTAGAGTTCAGACTGTCTTTTGGGGGGCTCCCAAGAGATCAGGTTTTCAGGAGACAGAGGCAGGGAAGCCCAAACCTGTGTGTGCAGACTCTTATCATTGGAAGGGACAGAAGGGAAGGTGTGTGCCCACACACCTATACCCATGCACACGCAGCACACATGCACAACCAGCACATGCATACACACACGTACATGTGCACGACCCAGACACCCTCTATAGTGGTCACTGCCAACCTCTGGGCTCTGTGGCCAGCCTGACATTTCTCCAGCTTTTCTCTGTGTCATTTGTACTTGAACTTGAAATGTACAATCACACAATCACATGTTATTGGCATTGCTCCACCTTTGGGGAAAAGCTCTGCCTCATGCTCAAGGGCACCTCAAGGTCACTGGGAAGGCAAAGTGTTGAGAAGCAGGTTCTGGCTCGCTGTCTTGTGCCTGAGCCTGTGAGCCCCTTGCTGTTACCCTGCAGGACCGGGAAATCGGTTATCAGTGTGGCTGGACGCTCAGCCGCCAGGACCCGCGCAGGCTCTCTGGACGGGGCTGGCCTGGCGGGTGTCTCAGGCTGGGTGTGACAATTCTCAAGGGAGACAGGGACACCATCAGGGGAGGGCATATCGGATCTGGGGGGCCAGGAGGGAAGACAGGAGACCCCAAATTCTGTCCGTGGTCAAAGGATCTCTGAGACCTTTGGCCACAGGCAGATTGCAGGTGGTGCTGAGAAGAGCACGGTTCTCAGCAAGGGGCTGGGGTGACTTGTTCTGCTGAGTGCTGGGGGCTTTGGGGTGCAGCGCCAACTGTGTGCCCAGCCCTTCTTCCCCAGTCCCACCTCACGGTCACGGTCTGCCCCGCGCTTGCCTGCTGGGAAGTGTGATTCTGTGGGGAGTCAGTCCAGGTCCTCAGGTGACCCATGTGTGTCCTAGAGCTGCCATGACAGTCACCATGAGCTGATGGCATAAAAGCAGCAGAGTAGGCCTGGCATGATAGCCCACGCCTGCAATCCCAGCACTCAGGAGGCTAAGACAGGAGGATGGTTGTGAGTTTGAGACCAGCCTGGGCTACAAAGTGAGCTCAAGGCCAGCCTGAACTGCATAACGAGATCCTGCCTCAAAATGACAACTAAGTAAATAAAAATAAAAACAGCAGAAATTCATTCAGAGGTGGGAAGTTGAAAAGCAAGGCATCTGCGGTGCCTCATTGCCCGAGGGTCCAGGGCGGACACTTACTGCCTCTACCCACTCCTGGGAGCCCGGCCATCCCACGTTTGTGTAGCCGCCTGTGTGCTCCTCCTCCTGTACGGACTCCGTCACAGGACCAGGGCTCACCAGACCCAGGATACCTCGCCTGGACCCTCCGTTATCAGCCGGAGCTTCCACCTATGCGGGTATTTCCAGGTTTCTGGGGTTAGAATTTTAGAATCTTTTCGGGGACACGAGACCTCACCCAAGTGTCACTGTCATCCTGAGTCACCCTGTGTCCCCGTCTTTGGGGACATGTACACCGTTGTGTGTGTTCCTCTCTCGCAGCTCCTGGGGTTGAACTGGCCAAGATGGGGCCAGATACCTCTGCCCGTGAAATGTGGGGCACACTTCCTGGCGTCCTTTGTGAGAAAATTCTGTGATGTACTGACTTTTCCATAGAAGGGAGGCTCAGGATGCACGCATGGGGAAAGGCCCCCTGCTGCCCGCAGGCCCTTTAAGAGCTGGGCACGACCTTGTCCACTGTGACCTTCAGGGCCAGCCTGCACCCCCAGGGCCAAGGCTGTGCTGATGTTCTGACATTTCCATGGTGACCCATCATGCCCGCCCACCGTGACCCGGTGCCCAGAATCCGTCAATGAGTCATCTATTAACAGACTCTCGAGGCCGCAGCTGGCCTGGGCCTGGATGTGGTCACCTCAGACCCAAAATGGAGGCCTCCTGGGGATGGAGGCCTCCATTCCACTGGAGGTCCAGTGTCCCCGAAAAGATTCTAAAATTCTAAACCCAGGAACCTGGAAATACCCGCATAGGTGGAAGCTCCGGCTGATAACGGAGGGTCCAGGTGAGGTATCCTAGCCCTGGGTCTGACGAGCCCTGGTCCTGTGACGGAGTCCGTACAGGAGGGGAACACAGAGGCGGCTACGCAGACGCGGGATGGCCCGGCTCCCGGGAGTGGGTAGAGGCAGTAAGTGTCCGCCCTGGACCCTCGGGACTGTGGGACCTCAAACCTGGCCACATGCAAAGGAGGCCCCTGGCCCAGGGTAGGGCAGCCAGGGGGTGATGGTGGAGGCGGAGGTGTCCCTGTTGGGCACATACACCCATAGGACAATGGCCAGTACATCTCAGGAGATGCCCAGGGGTGTGCATGCAGAGACGACAGGGATGGGGTGACCCCTTTGGGCTGGGGATTGCGGGCCCCCACCGGGTACAGCAGCTTTGGGGATGCTGTTGCGGCTTGGGTGAGGCTGGGACTCAGGAAGACCCGGCTTGCTGGTGGAGGTGGGGAGGCCTGGGAGCCTCCGGTTGGTGGGAGGTCAGGGCCGCTGTCCTCTTCTTTCCTGGAGCCTCCTTGTCCTTCTCACCCAAGGCTCCACCTGCCTCTGCCTCTGCCTCCCTCCCTTGACTGTGGGTAGTAGCACCATGAGTCACTGGGTGACCTGAGACTGTGGGTGCCGTGTGGGGTGGGGAGGGGGCCAGCGAGGCCCCAGGTGCTGCTCTGTGCCTGCAGGAGGGCTGGGGCACCGGGGTGGACTCGCTGGGCACTCCTGCCCTCGGCCTCCTGGAGCTCCTCCCTGCAACTGTGATCCTGGCAGGGTGCGCAGCCAGCCTGGGAGGATTCTGGGAGGGAACACAGGGCGGCTCACACCCTTCCCCGTGCGGAGACAGCTCCAGGGCCTGGCCTTCCCTCCCTGCCCCTGGCCACAGTGGATCCCTCCAGGGGGACGAGTGTGCAGAGGAGCCTGACCCGCAGTCTCGCTGTCCCCAGGCCCTCCTGGGTGGGCCGTGTCCTTCTGGGCCGGGTCTCAGCTTCCTGGGTGTGCGGGGCTCCGCTCTCCTCTGGCCTGGTGGAGGGAGTCCTGAGGGGGAAGCGTGGAAGGTGTGGTTTTGGTGGCCTTCCTGCCTTGGGGTGTGTGGCCACACCATGGCCAGTGCACTTCCTGCTTCTCCTTGGTGCCCAGCAGGTGACCCCACAGCTATGCCAGGGGCTCCCTGTGCGGGTCCCGGCCCCATGTCTGTGACCTCTGTCTTCCAGGGCACGGTGGGCATTTGGTGGCTGGGTCAGTCTGTGCTGTTGTCCTTTGGGAGGAGAGGTGGGGGCCGGGATGAAGAGAGGTCCCTGCTGTGCAGATGGGAGGAAATAGGAAAGCGGGGTTCCTGCTGGGGTGGAGGAGCTTGTAGTGGCCTTCAGAGATCTGGGCAAAGTCTCAAGTTGGAGCTTTGGGCGTGCTGCCTCGGTTTGCACATCTATGAATGGGGCTGATGCTGACCTCTCAGAGCATTCCTCACTAGGGGGTGGTGGGACCCGTCTTGGCCTCTAGTATGGCCACACACCGGGAGGGACCTCACACCAGCAGACGCGTCCTTGATGCCCTCAGCCAGCACGGCGCCTCGACAGAGCCAGCCCAGGTACCGGGAGGCCCGAGTGCGGGGTGCGTGCCCCTTCATGGGGCTGTCCAGTTCTTCCCGACCCAAGTACTCTCTACGCCTCATCCGACCTTGAGGACCTGGTCCGTCTCCGCCAGTCCTCAGCTGGCCTGATCTACCGCAGACACCCGTGATGGCCCGCACGCGTGGGTCTTCCCGCGGACCTGCCTGGCGGCTCCCATGGTCTGCATCAGGCTCTGGGGTGTCACCAACCGGGCAGTGGCGCAGCCAGGAGCGGGTATCTGGCCCACACCTCTCTCCCAGTCCTCTGTCACTGTGCAGCTGCCAGCCAGCGACGCTGGGCCGGGCCACACCCCCTTAGAGAGCTGGGTCTGGGCCACGTCCCGGCTGTGGTGACCTCCAGCCAACCGCAAGGTCAGTGTCTGCAGGAAGGCGGAGGCCGACCCTCCCCAGGATCCCGGAAAGAGCCTGTGCGGCAGGGGAGAAGGCTTCAAAAGGGGAGGAACCTGCACAATGGAAAGTGACCAATCAAAAGCAAAGAATTTACTGAATTTCAGTGTCCAAAATTCAGCGAAACTCTCCAAGCCATGTGCTCCCCATCTCGTGCTCTGCGACCCTTCGGGGCTGTGACACCCAGGGTGTGGACCTCTGTGGGCTGGCCAGGTCACAGGGCAGCCAGCTGGGCCTGGCTGGGCATCTTCAAAGCGACCGTGTGTGGCCCGTGGGGCCCAGGAGGAGGCAGTGCCTGATGGAGCGGGAGGAACGCTGGTGGGTCCGAGAGTCCGAGCTCTGAGGCCCGACTCTAACCTCAGACAGCAGGAGAGGCAGGGTGGTAAAGGTGGCGCTTGGCCACTTCACACTCCAGTAAATGGAGGCTGAGGCAGGACAAGTCAGGGAAGGCAGGGGAGGGAGGACCTGGAGCTGGGGTGGACTTGACTTTGCTGGGTCCCGCCATGGGGTTAGGAGACATGCTGTAGTGGCCAAGCAGTGGACTCTCCAGTGCTGGCGACCTGCTCCGGGGACACCCAGGTCATGCCGCTCGTGTTGATGTCAGCCCTCTCACCGCAGGCTGTGCAGGTGGCAGCGCCAGCAGAGCTGGGGTTGACGCAAGGAGGTGGGTGTGGGGTGTGCGGGGCGGGAGCGCCAGGTGCTGGAGCCCAGCCAGGAATCGTGCAACCTGGCGGGGAGTGGGGGCGGGGAGGCGTGTGTGGCCTCCCGGCCTGTCGCTGTGATGGTGGCGCCAGCCCCGGCCGAAGTCCCGCGTCCCAGCTTCCCAGTATCTAGCAGCCCCAGGCTCCCCCTTGATCTGTGGGCACCTTGTCCCCTGTTCTACTCTGTCCCCTCCTAGGTAGGGTCATGGCCTGAGGAAGGGGCCCTCCCTACCACATCTGGAGCTCCTCGGTGCCCACGCTGTGACTCAGTGTGTCGCTGAATGTCACCGTGACACCGGTGAATGTCTCCAGTTCAAAGGTGGGTGACTCCACCCTTCTTCCCCCTGCTTCACAAGGCGAGTGGCCTAGACCTCTGGGCCTCCCACTCTCAGTCATAGGATTGGGGGCTGGCCACGTGGACCTCAGCAGGCCAATAGTGACCGGGCCAGGAAGAAAGGGGAGCCAGGCAGGCAGTGGGAGGTTCTGGGACCAGGCTTGGGCTCCGGGGCTCACGGTGCTGTCACCTGCCACAGGGTGCATCGCCAGAGCGTCCGTGGCCTTATTTTTCCTTGTGCACCTCGTCCCCGTGTCCCTGCAAGACACACAGGGTCCAAGAGCTAGAGCGGCGGGGGGGGGTCCCCTCCTCTGTGCCCCGCCCCCTCAACCCCTGCACAACTCAGGTGGTGACGGCACACATGGGCACACTTGGGTGTGTGTGCTACAAAGGAAGAGGAGGAGGCAGGGAAGCCATCGGCCGCGGCCACCAAATCTGTGCTGATTGTCACTCAGCAGAGTTGTCACAGGCCAGCATTCGGGTCAACAAAGGAGGGGACAGAAGAGACCCACAGGCCATGGGCAGTACAACAGTTAGTAGGAAGGCGCTGCTGGAAGGGCATCCCGAGTGTGTGTGCACATGCACACGGACTGTGTGCACGCATCTGTGAGCATCTATCTCAGTGCACACTTGTGTGTCCACACACATGGGTGTTTGCACCTCCACAAACACGCGTGCCAGCATGCATGCCAGGAAGGACATGTGTGCAGACATCAGTCCCAGCACATTGGCCCGTGTGAGCGTGTGTGCGCCTCTGCCTGTGTTTGGGGGTAAACGCACTTGTGTGCCTGGGTGTGGTGTGTCCGGGTGCGTGCATGTGTCTGTGTATCTGTGTGAGGCATGTGTTTCTCTGATCTCCGTGTGCTGGTGTGAATGTATTTCTGTGACTCTGCGTGTGCACGTGTGTGTGTGGGTGTGTGTAACTCTGTGGTGTGTGTGTGCTAGGGTGGGACCAAGGTAAGCCTGAGACTGGGGTCAGAGGCAGAGAGTGGGGAGACAGCAGGGTCCAGGGGGCACTGTGTCTCATGGCCTGACCCGGGGCGGTACAGGGCAGGTGGCGCTGGCTTCAGGGTGCTGCCTGGAGACCTGGGGCAGGGGCAGCGCACGGAAATTCCCACAGCCTGGCAGGCCGGCTGAGCTGTGGCGTGGACAGAATGCCCTGCCGTTCGCAGGTATGCCGGTTGCACCCCGCCCTGCTGTCCTGTGGGGCCCAGCCTGCCGTCCTCTGGGAGCTTTGCATCACCCAGGGCCAAGGTGGAGACCAGCTGTACGCTCTGTGTGTGTGCAAAGTAGTGAGTGTGACCGTGTCCACTAGTGTGTGAGTGTGTGCATGGGCTGTGTGTAAGTGTGCACGTGAACGTAGGCATGTGAGAGTGAGCTGAGTGTGCCCCAAGCGTGGGTGTGGGGATGGGTGCTGAGCCCCCGCCCGTGGTCTTGCAGGGACATGACCTGCATCTCTAGGCTTTTGGGTGCCCAGTGCCCAACCCTTGCCAGCCCTCTGGGAGCCAACTGGGAGGCCTTATTTAGGGGCTGACAGGGCAGGCCCTATCGCTTGGCAGCTGGTCACCGACTGTGATACACAACGGTCGTCCTCAGCTGTGTCAGCCAGGGCGGCTGGCTTTTCTCTCGTGAGATATGCAAATGAGGGAGGTGTGGGCCTCCTGGGCTGGGGACAGGCAGGCCCGGGGCTGCTGTCTGCTCTGGCAGTGGGGATGGAGTGGGACAGGGGCTGTGGTGGATCTAGGGTGGTGAGGAACCACAGATACAGCTGGTTCTGATGCCCACAGCCCCTACAGCCTGGACGATGCCATGCAGGTTAAACGCAGTGTCACGTGAGCACGGCTGTGGCCATCCACCACCAGGCCTGTGGAGGGCAGTGCTAGTTCCCTATGGCCTCTGCCTGGCTCTCTACTTGTAGGTTAGCCTCCCTCAGAGCTGACCTTGGTGAGTGCAGGACGCCAAATGGTGTTGGGGAGCTTGTGACTGCGCTCGAGGCCTTCCCAGCAGCTGCCCTGGGCTAGTGGTGGCATCTGGGTACCAGGCTCTGAGGTCAAAGAGGATAGAGGCCATCCCTGGGTACAACTTGCATTTCCCTGGAGGTCCCTGGTGCTCTGTACCAGGTGAGTGGAGGTGGAAAAGGGGCAGCCCTCACCCGCGTGTGCGGGCTGGGCTTGCAGAATGATCATGCCAACTCCCAGCGACAGAGGCCTTTAAGTGGGTCCCTGGGCTGCCCGCCAGGCCTGGCTGACAGCTCAAGTTGCCTGCCGGAGTTACACCTGCTCTCATTGTGAGCAGGCTAAATTAGATGGAAAACATGCGAATACAGTTGGAGCTTTCTGGCAAACAGGCACACACGTGGTGGAGGGGCGGCTGACTGGGGAGCGGGTGAGGAGGTTGCCTGGCCAATTAGGGGGGCTGTGGCACTAAGACAGAGGGCTCCACAATGTGGCTTCTAAAGGGGGAATTATTTCGCTACGTTCTCTAGTTTTCTGAGGCTGGCTGGAAAAGCTAAGAGAAGCCACTTCCCTGCTGGTCTCCTTGCCCACAAAGTGGGTATGCAGTTGGGCAGCTGTTCCTCAGAGGCCGGGGCTGCTTCTGGGCTGACCTGAGCTGGATGTCGCATCCCAAGTAGGGAGGGGCCAGCCCGTGTGGGCAAATGTGCTGGGGTCTGAGCAGCAGTGGACCTCAGGCCGTGGTCGCCGTGTCGAAGAAGCTGCTGTCAGGCTCCCTTTGTGTGTGATGTCTGAGAGCCAGAAACTGCACCTGGATGGTGCTTTGGGGTTCGCATGCTTGAGAGGCCACTCGGATGGGGACGAGCCAGCAAAGGTCCAGCGGGAACACGAGGCCAGCTGCTCTGGGCCGTGGGCAGAGGCATCTCACTTCCGACCTGTGTACCATGCCTTGCAGGGGGTGTGGAGACCAAAAGTCAAGACAGCTGAGCTCCAGGCAGCAATAACGGGCATGCAGTTGTCACGCAGGGTAAGGGACGGCCGTATCCTTGCCCTAAACTGCCTGCCCTCTGTGGCCTCACACCTTCTCTGGAGGCAACACGCGGTTCAGCCACGTGGCCCTTCCTTAGCATTTGTATCTTTCTCGACAACTCCATCAGATGAAGGAGTTTGTCCCAGCCTCCCCAGGGCCTGGCTTTCCTTTTCTCTCTGTTCTTAAGCCTCCCCTTCGCAGCTGCAGGGCCTGAGGGAGGAGCTCACTGGGCTCAGAGCACCTGCGCTGGGGCGTGCCGGCCCCCTCTCTGAGTGGCTGAGTGGCAGAGAGACATCCCTGGTGCCTGGAGGCCTGGCCAGATGGGGGCCAGTCTCCATGTGATGGTGTCATTGTCTGGGCGCTGTCTGATTTCAGCATGAAGCTAGGTTCTGTCTGTGTTGCTCTTGTTTCCGGAGATGACAATGGGCCTCCAGGAGCAGCTATGGGGAGGCCCAGGCGTGAGGTGGTGCCCTCTTTGGCCGGATCTGCACCTGTTTGTACCTGTTCATCGTATGCAGGGCCGTGGCACCCTCTCCACTGTTTGCTGGGTCTCTGATCCGCAGCGTAGGAACAGAGGCTGAGATGAAGGCCACACAGCGCACAGCGGGGCTCTGAGGGAGCACGCGCCTGTCTGAAGAGCCAGGGGATTTAGCTGCTGTCTGAGACTCCTGTCACAGCTGGAGAGCTGGAGGGGGGACGGGGGAACCTGGAGATGGGACGCCCAGTCCTGGAGGAGGAGAGATGAGAGGTCACCACCTCAGGGCCATTGGGAGCTGCTGCTTCCGAGCACGGGCTCGCCTGTCTCCGAGAGCCGCGCTTACTTTGTGGGAACTCTCCTTCCCCATCTCCTGGGTGATGTGCTGGTTTCCTTCAAGCATTAGTTAATGAGGAGGAACAACAGAGAGCTGGCGGAAAAGACAGGGAGGGAAGGCTCTCGCCAGCACGGCGCCTTGTGCCTCCGTGCCAGGCTAAGCGAAGTTGGCTGAGCACCTCCAGTTTCCAGAATTTCTTTACCCACCTTCCTGCTGATCATTAACTAGGAACAGGATGGGAGCAATTGCTGAAGGTGTCGGAAAGTGACATAAAGCATGAAAAAGTCCCCCAAACTAGAGGGTGTGATCCTTGAAAAGGGAGTTTGCATGAACCTGGTTTTTCCTCCTGAGGCTGCTCAGGGGTAGGAGGGTGCTGGATCATAAGCACAAGGTGACAGTCTCGTTGGCAGAGAGGTCAGAAGTCGGAGGCCAGAGGTCAGGGCTGGCGGGGAAAGGGACGAGCTGCCCATGGCCGGGCACAGTGCAGTCCAAGGCAGGTGTTGTCGGCAGCACCTCCACAGAGCAAATGCTGTGGCAGCCGGGAGCCACAGTGCTATGGGCCTGGGTCACCCTGCGCTTTGTACCCTGCCAGGCGTTGGTCAACCACCCTGGCAACCTGATTCTCAGGGATCCGGTCATAGCACTGCCTTGTGTGGAGCCCTTTTAAAATATTCACACGTTCTGCAAGTCCTCTGCACGCTGAGTTGGCATCGGTGGGTGGCTGTGTGTCCCGGGGTCTGGGTCTTGGGCAGTGCACACAGCTGCCGGCCAGGACCCCAGCAGTGGGGATGTGGTCAGGGCCCAGGGGCCTTACCGAAGGCCGGGAGACCAGACACGCCGCTTCTGGTTCTGGGTCAGGAGGCAGCCGCAGAAGCCCCCTGCAGCTCGGCAGGGATGGGGCTGGCTTCGTGGCCACAGGACTGGGCCCTCAGCCCAAGGCTGGAGCTGGCGGGGGAGATTCTGCCAGTTTTTCATGGGTGACATGTGGACTAGGGTGGGATCAGAGGACCAAGGACGCCTCTCAAATGTGATCAGAAGACATGAGTTTGTGTCCACAAAAGAAGGCACGCATACATGTGTACGTGTCTGCACACACACGTACATGTGCGTGTAAATACCTGTGCACGGTGCACACGCAGAGCACACACACATTCCTGGAGGCTCTGGGCTGGTGGAAGCTCATCCGTGTACCCCAAAATCAGACCAGTCAAATCCTTTAGATTAGATCATCTTTTTCAGGCAGTGGGCGCATCCGGTCAGTGGTTTGTGCAATTAATTGAGTGAGCTTCCACTGGCATTTTTTTTTTTTTTTTTTTTCTTAAAGGAAGAGACTAGAGTGGAGTGAAGTAATAAGCCTCGAAAGTAGACTAATTAGAAAAGGAAAAGAAGAAAGCAGCCAGGAAGGAGCAGCCATAAACGCCAGGGAAAGAGGGCATCTCCCTCACCCCCGGCCCTGGACTCCTTGCTCTGAGTGGTGGGACCGCTCCCTCCAAGCCTGCCGCTCAGCTCCGAGTGTGGGGACAGCATCTGCACCACTGGCCACCTCACAGGGCTCCAGGAGCGGTCTGAGGGAAGCTTGCCTCTGTGTTTTAGGAGCAATACTGGCGACTGCGGCGGGAAATCCATTCACACCATGGCGAGACACACTTCGGACATACGTGTACATGGCTGTACTCACAGGACTAGTTACTAATCGTGGGTCCTTCCGGCTTTCACCCCACTCCTCCGTTCCCCTCCCCAGGGCTCCCCTCATCTCTCCCAGGGCAGCCGCAGGAGCGGGGGGCGCCCCACCTCTTGGGTACTTGGCAGTCACACCGATTGGCAAACCTGTTCCGCGCCTTGCGGGAGCTGGGCTCACCGGGAACCTCTCAGCATGGCAGAGCTCTGGCGGCCTGCACAGCCTCCTCTGCCAGGAGCTGGCACTGTACGGAGGGTGTGGGTGCCAACCTCCGCTGGCAGGGCCGAGGCACTTGCCCACAGGTGCCAGGAGACAGACAACAAGCCAGCTCAGTCTCTCCAGCTCTTTGGGTTGCAGAAAAGAAACAATGGCTCTGTATCCTTTTCCTGAACTTTGTGGGCTCATTCTTTTTCATTTGTCTGTTTCTGCACTAACATCACAGTGCTTTCGTGATTCTCCATCTGTGTGAGTTCTCCCAGCTATTGTTCTTCCTAAATGCTTTCATGGTTTAAAACAATCTTATTTTCTCTTTTTGTCTTTTTGAGACAGGGTCTCGCTATGCTGTTCAGGCTGGCCTTGAGCTCACTGTGTACCCCAGGCTGGTCTCGAACTCGCAATGATCCTCCTGCCTCAGCCTCCCAAGTGGTGGGATTACAGGCGTGAGCCACCATGCGTGGCCAACAATCTTGTTTTCTTACTCTGTGAAGGACAGAGTTCAGGTGGAAGAACAAATACTACCGCTGCACGTTTGAAGATGTGCAGCCTCTTCTCAGGTTAAGGACTAGTGCATTGGCCCAATCCTGAGATGCTGTCTGTGAGCTGCCCTTGTCATGCATCACTAAGTCACTCAGCAAATCCTCCCGAGCGCTTGCAGTGTGCCAGGGAGCATTCTGAATGCTTGGGAGATGGCGGCAGACGGGACAGATGCCCCCACCCGCATGGCTCCCCTGTGGTATGAGGTACCTCAGCTTCATAGCCGCTGCCTGGGTTGTGTCCCTGCCACACATGTGGCGGTGGGTCTTTGGTTTTCACATTTGTGTGATGTTTTATTCTGCAATACTACACCTTCCCCACCTGTCCACCCTCTTGCCGGCGAACTTCTGGGTGGTTTCTGGTTTGGGGTTATTAAAGGAAATGCTCTTGGGAGCACGTGTGTCCGTGTCCTTGTCTCCCAGACCCTAATGTCGCACTTATGTCACGCAGTGGGCCTGAGCTCAGCTGAACAGGTCAAGGCGAACAGTTTTCCCGAGTGGCAGTGCCTGCTTACAGGCCGTCTAAAAGGCCAAGGGCTGTGAATTTGCATTTTCCTGGTCATTAATGAGGGTTGGCATCTTTCCCTGGGGTTTAGCATCTTTCTCCTTCCTTTGCTTATGAAATCTTCTGCTCATGGCTTGCGTTTTGGCCTTTTTCTTGACTTTGAGGACTTTTTCTGTGGATGCTCTCCGCAGGGATGACCTTGCCTCCTGGCACATTTGTCAGGGCAGTTCTTGTTAGCTGGACCCTAGGGGGGTGGACACTCATGAGCCAGCGTTGTCCCCTGGTGTGGCTGTCATGGTGCCCAGCCCTTCCCCTGGCAGCTGAGCTGTGGTGTTAGCCGGGTCTTCTGGGCCTCTTCCTGTCCCATTCTGACGGAGGCCTGGGCTGGGCCTTCTTGTCAGCTGAGAGGAAGGGGCTGGGGTTTGTCTCTTTCTTCTGGGGTCACTGCCCCCCTTAGGTGCCCCATGCACCGGTCTACAAGCAGCTCTGCTGTCCCTGCTTCCCGGGGCAGCAAGGACCTACCAGGCAATGGTGCCTGGCACTAGCCCTCCTCCCCCTCGTGCTTACCGTGCCCACCCCCAGGGAGCAGCAGGCTTTCGGGTCTCCTGGGCCTGTGGGCTCACCTGTGTACCCCTGCGGACTGGGGACCAGGCTGTTGGCTCCCAGGGGAGCTGTGAACATCAAATTCCTGTAAAAGTACAACAGTGAGACTCCTAATGTTACCCAGAGACCCTGGCAAGTGTGCACAGGTCTGACTCAGTCGCCACCAGGGGGTCCCCGCACTGACCCACTCGTGTAAATCCAGTGGCATGTGAGATGAGCCATGGGAGGCCACCACCCGGGGGCCTCCACCCAGACCTTTCAGTGAGTTGGAAAGATCTCTCTGACGTCATTGTGCTTTAAGGAGAATTTACCTGCTGGGGATCAAGGAAGGATACCGGAGAGGAGAACATAGATTCCAAATCCAGGGGAGTCATGATGTACGAAGGACAGGAGGACAGAGACAGCAGGGTCTGGAAGATGTGAGGGCAGGTGTGAGGGCAGTGGGGGCGCAGGTGGGAAGGCAGGTGAGTGGGCAGGTGGGATGGCAAGTGGGAGGATGATTGGATGCACGTGAGTCAGAGTTTAGGGAAGGCACTGTGGTTTTTTTGTTTGTTTATTTTCGTTTTGTCTTTTTGAGACAGGGTCTTGCTAGCAGTTCAGGTTGGCCTTGAACTCATTTTGTAGGCCAGACTGGCCTTGAGTTCACAGCAGTCCTCCTGCCTCAGCCTCCCAAGTGCTGGGATTACTGCCATGTGCCATCAAGAGTGGCCTACTATGCTCTGTAGATGGGCTGAGGGGTTGGGTGTGGAAAGGGAGAGGTCCCGGGTCCCCTGCCCTCTGACAGGCAGCACCCGGCCCCCACCTCCTGGCTGCACGGCAGTCACAGCAGTGAGCAGAGCTGTTTGGGTGCGGCGTGCAAAGTGCTAGCCGTGCGTTAAGTGTTTGCTTTCACACCTTCCAGTCCTTACGGCAAACCCCCTGCCTGCAGCAATCCGCGATGCTAAGATGAGAAGCCTAAGGTTTGCGGGGCGGAAACTAGATTAGGCCAAGCAGGCCCCTCTGCGGTTTCTGGAGTGGCCGTCTTCTGGGGTCCCAGTCCCTCCTTGTCCCAGCCTGGAGCGGGGGACGCGGTGTCTGACTTGGGGCTCCCTGCTCTGCACTCTCCCGCAGGGACCCAGGGTCCACAGGAGGGCGGGGTCTGGCTGCAGGTGTGCCGGGCTGGGCCCCCCCCCCCCAGGAGTGCCAAATTCAGCTGTGCCCCACTAGCCTGCAGCAGGCTCCAGAGCCCCCGCCAGGAGCAGCTTGGGGGAAGAGGGGCGGGAGCTTGGGGGGATGCTCAGGCAGAGGTGGGGGTCTGGGGAGGTGTCATGGCTGCCCTGGGTCACTAGAGAACAGACCCAAGATGAGCCAGGACCTGGGACGACCCATGCCACACACACCACACATGTACACACATGTACACACATAAGCATGCACTGCCTTCTGCATGGCTGGTGTCTGAGAGGGCATTGGCCCGCACCCCCTCCTGCCTGGGGGCTGTGCTCAAGCTGGGTTCCCTTGAGGCAGTGTGCTCCTCTACGGCCTGGGTGTGTTCTGCTTGGACCTGGGGACCCCGGCCGTGGTCCTGTCCCAGCACACATGGACCTGCTCACCACTGTAACAAAGGCCCCCGGCTGGGGCGCCACAGCCCCTCCCTTCCCCTGGTTTTGTGGTTGGAAGCCCAGGTTGGAAGTGCCCACATCGGGGTCCTGGTGAGGCCTCTTCCGTTGTCAAGCAGCCCTTCACGGGACCCTTAGGGGGCTCGAGAAACACACTGTATGCTATGGGGTCAGCCCACCTGTCACCTCCCTAACCCCTGTCACCTCCAAATCCATTTGTGTGGGGGACAGGGCTTCCACGTGGGAACTTTCGGGGACACACATTCACCTGCCCTTCAGCACAGGGGCTGGGGCTGGCTCCTCCTGTTGCTCCCCAACTTCGTCTCAGGATTGCAGAGCTCTGCCCCCCCACAGAGCCGCTCTCTCTGCCCAGCTCCGCTCTATGGACCTCTCTCCCCGCAGAGCAAAGCCCAGAACCCCTGGGGTCCAAGGACCGGCCATGCACAGGAGCCCAGACCCCTGCCAGGCTGCCTGGGGTGCCCCCGTACTCTGTCCCCCCTCAGACACCCTCCTGCTGTCTTTCAGTTACATCTGAAAGTGGCGTCACCGGAGCTGTCCTTCCTGCAGTGTCCTTCCCAGTAAAGTCTGCTTCCTACTGAGAGGCAGAGCTGTTTCCTCTTTGACACCTGTTGAAGGGCTTTCTCTGTCACCCTGACCCATCTAGGAGGTGCGAAGTTGATCCGTCTCAGAGCTGACTGATTCTATCCCCGGGGCACTGCAGGAGGCAGGGACAGATGGGAAAGAAGAGGAGGACTGGACATTTCCCACAGGGGTACAGCTGGGCATAGCGGTGCGCACGTGTTACTCCGGTTACTCAGGAGTTGGAGGCGGAAGGATAATAAGTTCAAGGCTGCCTTGGGCCACTCGCCCCAGGGTAGCCTTGAGAATATCACCTCATGATATTCTCTCAGAATAAAAGTAAAAAGGGCTCAGGTGTACCTCACCAGTGGGAAACCCCTGGGCCTGATCCCAGTACCACCAAAACAAAACCAAAAGAGGACTCAATAGTGGCAGCATTGCACCGGTCCCTGAGGTAGGTGTCTCGCAGGGACACGTAGGTCTCTATGGAGCCTGAGACTGCTGGGCCGCAGGGAGTCTCAGGTATCCCTGGAGCTCAGCCTGACACAGCGCCAGGCAGCTGTGACTCAATGGTGGATCTTTGCTCCCTCCCTCGAAGGCAGCAGCTGTGGTCTCAGGGACAGTGTGGCCCCCTGGGGTCAGACTCCTGCCCCTGCTGCAGGGGCAAGTGGCCCCCGCTGTAGAGATCTTTGATGTCAAGGCTGGACATCAAAGATCACTCAAGCGCCCAGGCAGCGAGTTCTCCGGGAGCTGCAGCGCTCCTGGGTCCGAGTGTGGGCCGGACTCATACCACCGCGATTCCCAGCCGAAAAGCGCGCAAAGAGCCAGGTAGGCTGCACCCAATCCCGGAGGCCAGGACGCGAGAACAAAGACCCCGGTGACACTGCAGACTGAGTTTCTAGGGGCTGGGAGGCCCAGGGGACGG
>NW_004955407.1:38739061-38854211 GCF_000276665.1 Chinchilla lanigera | reverse complement strand
AAAGAAATGACAAAAAAAAAAAAAAAAAAAAAGATCACTCAAAATGGAGCATTTGGCCTCTGCCACTTTTCCTGGGGACAAGTCTTGGATTCTGGTGGCCAGGCCTCTGGAAAGAACGCTCTGGAATCGTCTCTGTTGGAAGCACACAGGGACAAGCCTTGGGTTAAACTCCAAGCAGGAAGGACAGAACAAAGGACAGGGTGGCATTATCCCTGGACACGGGAGTGGCTCAGCGACTCCACGATGGGGATTTTCTGGTACTTTAACTGACTCCATGCGAGGTTCCAGCATGCCTCCGTCATACTGCTGTCACTCAAAGGAAGGGCAGGGGGCTCCTTGGCATTGAATATGCCCACGAACTTGGAAAGCAGAAGTTGGGGCAGCGGGAGGCACGTCCTCGAGGTGGTACCTGTGGCATCCTGCTGTGGACGGAGGGTCTGTGGGGAGCAGGGGGCCCAGCATGGGGGGACAGAGAGGGTAAAGTTGGGCAGTGCCCCACCAAGTTTCCCATGTGACCCTGGTGGAGGGCATCCCCTGCCCCTGAAGCCCCTGTGGCACCCCATGTGGGAGCTGCGGAGGCACTGCCCAACTTTACCCTCCCTGTCCCCCCATGCTGTGGCCCCCTGCTCCCCACAGACCCTCCGACCTCAGCAGGATGCCACTTTACTGCGCAGTGGCAGTATCATAGCCAATGAGGTTTACCTGAGGCACGATTATTGCTAATTGAAAAAATATTGCACTAGTCGAGCATCTTGTGTGTGGATCGGGATCTCTGGCTACCAGTTACAGATGTCAGCTGAAGCCTCCCTGGCCCTCTGCTTTGCCAATATTGTCAGCCACTGAATCACACCTTGCCCTTTGCCTGTGCTCAGTCTTTGAATACTATACAGCAATAGGGACCATTGTTATTCTTTGGCTCCAAATAGGAGAGGCCCTTATTTGCTAAACAGACAGGGACTTACTGGAAAGATAAAAGGGGAAGCCAAGCATGATGGGTTATGCCTGGAAACCCAGCAATTTGGGAGGATGAGGCAGGAGGATTCCAAGTTTGAGCCCATCCTGGGCAGCTTAGGGACTTAGTGAGACCCTGTTTCAAAAAAACAAAACCAAACAAAGGACTGGAGCTGTAGTTCAGTGTGAAGGCCCTTGGTTCAATTCCCACCAATGAAAAAAAAATAATGGAGGAGTCCAAAGCAGGAGCTGTGACGGTAGCATGTCTCATGTGTCTCCAGCAGAGTCCTACATCTCAAGCACTCAAGGGACCTTGCCAGTGAGCTTCTGCCACCCGGGCAGCTGAACTGTCTCCACGCGTGGATGCCATCTTTGTGCATGTGCATTGCTGTGTGAGCTCACCGTCTCTGCTCGTTCCTGACTGGTCCATGATTTCTCACCCTTCTGCCTTAAACCTCACTGGTAATTTCCTAGAGGAGTGCCCTTTCCCGTCCCTGTTCCAGCAGGGTCCCCAGGGGAGCACGGGGCTTCCCTTTTCAGTCTTGTCTTAGTCATTCCTTGTTGCTGGGACGTAATACCTGACACTCACAACTCACAGGAGAGGGCTGTATGGTTCACAGGGTCACTGGTTCAGTCCATGGTTGGCTAGATCCAAGGCAGAAATGGCGAGGTGAAAAGGTGAGTGACAGAAAGGTGCTCACTTCATGGTGGTGGGAGGCAGAGGCAGAACCTTTCCAGGCCATGGCCCTGGCAACGGCCCTTTCTAAAGAGGTCCCTCCTCTGAAGGTGAGTCTTTTGGAGAACATTTTCCATCCAGATCAAAACAAATAACTTTCGGGTTTCTGTTCTCACTACTTGCTGTCTTGGCGGTGGGGTACTAAGTCCTTTTCTTTGAGCAAAGGCCCAGCCTCTAGCAGGCCACTGCGGGGTCCCCTGCAGGCATGTGGTTAGCTGCTCAGATCCCATGTCCAGTCGACCCAGTCAACTGGAGAAGCCCTGGCTTAGAGGGTGCAAAGCAAGTGCGGTAGCTGGGGGTTTGCCACTCAGCAGCTTTCTTTAGAAAGGGCTGCAGTTGTAGGTGAGATGTGATCAAAAGACACAATAAATGCTTAAATTAAAAAAGGTATCATCATTAACACTTCAAAATACCTCTGTTGCTTCAAACACACTCATCCCATCCTCTTGTCACTTTCTGCAGCAGCTCTGGAGGTCCTCTCTCCTGAGTGTCTTTGGTTACGCTGTCCTGGCTGCCTCAGTGTCCTGAATGGATTTAAAATGTTTCCCTGTTATGGTCATTTTGACTTGGAGGAACAGCCTAAATTCACACTGTGCCAGATCCAGTGAATAAGGTGATGAGGAGACAGCGACATGTTTTTTACCAATCTACCTTTCCACTGGATGGTTCTTGGTGGCAGCATTCACTGTATTTTTATCATGCCTCATAAAGACCCTCACAAAATAGGACTCCAGAACTGCTTCAGAAAGTGACAAGAAAGATGAGATAAGTGTGTCTGAAGTGAGGGAGAGGATTTTGAAAGGGATTCAAGGCAATGTGTCTTTTACTGAAATAAATTTTAGAAATTGAACATTTACTGTATATTTTGATCACCCTTTGTATTTAATACAGTTATCATTATTTTATCAAACTTTCCAGGAATTTGCCTTTGTAACCTGGTAACTCAGAAGAAGGTTCTTTTTTTTTTTTTCTGGTACCGGGAATCAAACTCACGACCTTATGCTTGCCAGGCAGGTGCTGTGCCGCTGAGCTAAATCCCCAGCCCTAGAAGAAGACTCTTTAATCCTGGGACAATAAAATATTTATGTGGGTGTTGAACATAAATAGACCCAGATCACTCTGCTTAGAAGTGTGGTTTAGCCAGCGGGGCCAGAAATCCCGATTCACCCCACTTTAACAGAGTTATGTATCTGCAGATGCAGCATCTTCCTGCAGTTCTGAACGAGGGAGTAAGAATGTTCACAAAAGAAAACTCAACAAAGCCACAGATAGAACTAGAAGGAGTATGGCAAGCATGCCTCACTTGTTCTGCTGCGGAGTGTGACTCAGCAGCTATTCCTAGGTGACCACACCCAAGTATGCCCCTGCCTTGATCTGCATGGGGAGCAAGATTCCGAGAGGGGGTGATGGGAGAGTAAGAAAACACTATAGATACATATTAAAAGGAAAACTGGGACCAAGTAGACCCTGACCTCTCTGATGGAGAGGCAGAGACAACCCAGCATGGTCTGCATCTTTATTTATATACTGTAAAAGTAGGGGAAGCATGTGATGGAGCCAAAAGTGCAAGGTCTCAGTGTTTTGCTGAGAACACTGAAAGTGAAACATTCTCAGAGCTATCTGCTGTAGTTAACAGGGAAGAACACCAAAGCCAGATATCTGCTGGACTGGCCTTGCTCTAGTCCCAACAACTTGTTTCTATGGCTCACCTCTGGAGTTCCATATTCCTGGGGCTGGCCTTGCTCTAGCCCCAAGGAGTTTGCCAACGTCCAGCTCAGTCACTCTCCACACCTCCCCCTTTTCTATTTCTTAGCAGCAAGCAATGGGTGGTCAGTTGGAGTTGGAGGAGCTGTGTTTGGAAGACTCTGTAAAAGACCTTTTTTTTTTTTTTTTTTGGTTTTTCTCTGGTACCGGGAACCGAACTCACGACCTTGCGCTTGCCAGGCAGGCGCTTTTGCCGCTGAGCTAAATCCCCAGCCCCAAAGACCTTTTTTTGTGAAAGGCTTTTTTCCTTCTTTTTTAGGTGTCCGTGGTGAAGTTTTTTTTTGTGTGTGTGAAGGCCCTTTATGCCTCAAATCCTTTTTACTGTGAGTGGACTTAATCATTTAGGCTAAAAATTCCCTGTCCAAGGATTTTAGGTTCCTATGTTTAGCCCATTAGTCCATAACAGTATTTAATTTTTTTCTATAGCTAACTTATTACTATGGCATTGTTTTATACATCTTGTGACTACACATTTTTGCTGGATGTTTAAGACCAAGTTAAAGTGAGACCTGTATTAATTAAAATTAATCTCTTGTTATCTATCAAGGTCAGCTAAGTCTCCTTAGGATTTATCTTGGAATCATGTACAGTGCCTCTCAGTTCTGTCAGTGTCAGCCACCTGGATGAGTCATGGCCATTGTTTGACCAAATTGTTTTCTGTGAAAGCTTGGGTGACTTTTTGTGTATGTGACTTTCTTCAGGCACACCACTGATTTCTTTCCTCTGTGGTCTAACAATCTCCTTGGTCAGGAGGGTGTATAACTCACCAGAGTTGTAGGTTGTTGCTGGAAAGGTTCCTTTATGTCCTGGGTCCTCATTGACTTCAGAGGGCTGGGGCCAAAATGTTGGCTGTCCTCTTAGCCCATCTTTTTAATTATGGCCTCTGAACTTTAGCTGTTGAACATCCAGAAGAGAAGGTTAATGACCTTACATTGTAGTGGGAGTAGTGAGCTTAACTATTATAATTTTATTGAATATCAAGCACCTTGAAATATAAAGTATAGCCAGAGAACTGTTATTTTTTACTAACCATGGATGTTTTGGTAGTTGAATCCCTATAGAATGTCAACAGACAGCAGTTGTATAGTTTTATACAGAAAATTTGAAATCAGAAGCCATACATACTATTGTAGCATGACAATCATGATTACATTTTTGTAACACTCCTACATTTCTATTTTGACTTAAAATAGCCTTTTAAGTCATTCATCTCTATCTAGTACATAAGAAGCTTTTACCTAACTTGTTGACCTTTAATGGGATGTCACTGAAGAAGTTTGCGACATTGTCTGGATTGCTTAATATCTAGACATCTCTAAGTCTAGTGGCACGTACATAGCATATATGTCACATAAATTTTTGTTAAAGTATTACTGCCTGGTGACCTTATGTTGGCATGTCATGAATCTCCTATCACAAGAATCTGGAGCACAAGAGAAAGGCAGATGCTTAAATCTGAAAAAAAAAAGTATTTATCACTAGAAAACAATACCAGTTTTAGATTTTAGAAGACCTGTACATCTAGAAGGCATGAATACATTTAACACATCATGAGATTAGCAATAATGAATTATCATAACCACATGAAAACCTTTGTTTCTTAATTTAGTTTTGTACCAGAGCATCTTTAAACTAGAAAACCTCATTGTCTCATTTCTAGAAAACTTAATCCTTTGACAGTGACTAATGTAAACATATCACAATAGTATATTTTTAATATAACTTTTATTGGAGTATCTCCTATAAGTCTATGGAGATCATTGGGGTCTCCCATTAATGAACAAAAACTGGATAATTATTATTCCAGGCAGCTGCTTTCTTATTCATCATTTGGAGTCCTATCCAATAACCTCCTCCCTACCCTAAGAGATTTTTGTTTAATTATCTTAACAATTATTGCTGATTTACGAAAACCAGATTATATCACTTACTACATTATTTTTGAGAAACTCTCAAGTCATAATACAACAACAAACAATAAACAAAAATATGCATTACATTTATAAAACCAATTTTAACATCATTTTGACCAGCTGGCAAGTATGGTGGAAGCATATCAGACAAATGCTTTAAATATCCAAAAATTATAAAGAAAAAATTTTGTTGAGCTCAAATAAAACAGCTTTTTATAGATTAGACACACAGAAAAACAAACAAAATACACAGGACAAATCTTTTTTTTTTTTTTTTGGTTTTTTCTCTGGTACCGGGAACTGAACTCATGACCTTGCACTTGCCAGACAGGCGCTTTTGCCGCCGAGCTAAATCCCCAGCCCCTAGGACAAATCTTTTTATAAAATCAGAGTGCACTCATATATATTTTTGGCTAAATTGAATTAACAACTCTTTTAGAATTTAGAAATTTATAATTATAAATAGACGAGTCAGAACTTTTGTAAGTCAATTAGCAGAGATCTTTTATAAGAAGAATTTGGAAGCAACAAAAAATAAATTCCCTTACAAGAATACTGACAACTTTTGTGTTCTTCTTTTATGTAGCTTTCAGCCTGGTCTTCTCCACACTCTCTGTCACATGCTCAGACCTTTCCTTTATTCTGTTAGTGTTCTCTCTGTAAGACAATATAACTTAGGTTAACATTATCACTTATATATCACTTATATCACTCTCTTTGCTGGTGTCTTTGATCTATCTTTTTCCTGGGCAGTGCCCTGTGCCCTTGCTCCTGGGTTGCTACGACTCTGCCCAAACAGTTTCCTGCTGGCTGCCGATGCTCCACCCGTTTGATGTAAGAGCAGCAACCCTGCAGGCTCAGAGACAGGGTGGGCGCTGGTGTGCTCTGGGTTGAGGTCAGAATAGGTGAGCTGTGCCGTCCAACTGGCTCCAGAACAAAGAAGTAGTTGCCACTGGGTGCCCTGAGCCAGGGTGTGCAGCCCGTGTTCCCCAGCGCGGCTGACACAACACAAAGCAGGGATTTGGGTTCCTCCCACCTCCTTTGTCTGCGCCAGGCTCCAAGCTCAGCGGTATAACTCTTTGGTTCCTGCCTCGAGCTGCTGGCTTGCACAAATCAGCCCTGTTAAGTGACCCTTTAAAAGCCTGTAGGGGTCTAGATAGATCTCTGCTGGTCTGCTTTTTCCCAGCCTTGCTCTTAGCTGCTTTCCCATTTTCTCCCAAGCATGCAAATTTACAGTTCCTTCTTCTGGAAACAAACAAAGAAACTCGAATTTTAGCAAGCTGTGCAGTCCTGATAGGCATCCTTCTAACCTTAAACAAAGCTTTAAGCATTTTAATATACAAAGAATGAGCTTTAGATCCTGAATTCCCCCATAGCTCTACACCCAGCGGGTACTCAGTGCATTCTGTACCTTAATCTTAATTGTGTGCACTCCTGGAGCATCTCCTCGTTGCTTGTTGAGTTCTATGTTCAGGGCCCATGTTGGGGGCCAACTGCTGCTACGTGTGTGGGGAATGGTGTCCTGAGAGGGGGTGATGGGAGATTAAGAAAAAACTATTAAAAGAAAGCTGGGACAGAGTGGGGCCTGACCCCTCTGATGGAGAGGCAGCAAAAATCCAGCACGGTCTACCTCTTTATTTATACATGGTAAAAGGGCAGGGGGCACGTGATGGGGCCAAAAGCGCAAGGTCTCAGTGTTTTGCTGAGAACACTGAAAGTGAAACATTCTCAGAGCTATCTGCTGTAGTTAACAGGGAAGAACACCAAGGCCAGATATCTGCTGGACTGGCCTTGCTCTAGACCCAGCAACTTGTTTCTATGGCTCACCTCCGGAGCTCCATATTCCTGGGGCTGGCCTTGCTCTAGCCCCAAGGAGTTCGCCAGCCTCCAGCTCAGCTACTCCCCACATCTCCCCTCTTCCCCAGACCCAGCGGCTCTTGCTCCTCTGTCCATCTTCCCAGGGTCAGGCACTGGCAGGGGCTTTATACAGATCTGCCAGAGTCAGTGTAATTGCCCATTTGAACCTGCTCAAGATACAATTTGAAGAGGTCTCAGCAAGTATGTTGGTTTGGGAACTCAGAAGACAGTTTTTTGGATTTTCGCAGCTTGCTATGCAGGAGCAATGGTAGGGGACAGAACTAGAGAAGTGCAGAGAGCACAGGAAGCAGCTCGATTTGGACCTGAGGTCACTGGCCTTGGGGACCTCGATGCACAGAGGTAAGTTGGTTACTATGCTCAGTTTCCTCCTAAAGGATTTTCCTACTCCCAGGAGGAGGGGATTAGCTGGGAAGGACAGACTGGCCTTGGGAGGCTGATTACAGAGAGAGCAAGTTATTCAAGAGAGGAAATTCAACCCTGGCATAAAGTTCCAGAGTCTTTACTTGCTACTGCTCTAGGCATGGGTAGAGAGATTTCAGGGCATAAGCTGAGTAATTCCCAGAACTTACACCAGGCAGGGAGGTACTTGGATTCCTTGTACCCAGTTAGAGAGCTCACGGAACACTTGGAGCACTGATCGGCAATACCCAGGATTATACCTTAGCCTTGGGGATAAATCAGTCTAAGTAAAAGCTACCGTAGGTCCAGCCTCAGAACACCTCTGAGCTCAACCTCATCTGCAAGTAATTTGCTGTCTGCTGAAATAAACATCAGCACTCTTTAAAGTAAGACAGAGGGGCTGGGGATTTAGCTCAGCGGCACAGGGCCTGCCTGGCAAGCGCAAGGTCGTGAGTTCGATTCCTAGTACCGGAAAACCACCCCCCCCAAAAAAAAGTAAGACAGAAAAGAAAATCTACACACTTAGCAATGTTCCATTTAAAATGCCTGGCATCCAGTACGGAATTAGAGGGTAGGTAAACGGGATGAACAGGATGGATGAACCACAAACAGGAGACTGGAAGTCCGTGAAAGTAAGCCACAGGTAGAAAGGATGGAAATAGTACATGATGAATTTTACTTATTTATCTATTTATTTTGGGTACCGGGAATTGAACTCAGTACCTTGTGATTGCCAGGCAGGTGCTTGTGCCACTGAGCTATATCCCTGGCCCTAGATAATGACTTTTAAATGGCTATAAAAATATTGCAAATTTGCCCAAGAATGCAAAAGAAAAGATGGACATAAATAGAAGAGGTATTAAAGGCAAATCAATTGGGAGGCTGAGGCAGGAGGATCATCTCGAGTTCGAGACCAGCCTGAGCTACAAAGTGAGCTCAAGGCCAGCCTGAACTGCATAACGAGACCCTGCCTTAAAAAAGACCAAAAAGAAAAAAAAAAGCAAATATAATATCTAGAAATGGAAGACAATTTTGCAAATGAAAAATGTGCAGATGGATTAAACACTGCAGAAGAGGAGATCAGTAAAATTGAAGATGAGGCAGGAAAATCTGTCAAAATGGGGGTAGAGGGACTGGGGATATAGCTCAATGGCACAGTGTTTGCCTGGTGTCATGGTTTGGGGTTTTTGCAAGGTGAACAATATAATACAGGACACATATTTTATAAGGTTATTTATAATAGTCACCCAAAGAATGATATACAAGACAGTGCAGGAAATCCGCCCCCACACTAAGAGCAAGGAATCCAGCTGAGGGCCTGGATCCCACAGAAATGTCCCGCATGAATCCAGCTGAGGACCTAGAGCTTATAACAATGCCTCCCATGAATCCAACTGGAGACCCAGAGCACATAACAATGTTTCACACAAGCCTGTTTCATGGATCTGCGCTGGGAAGGCCCAAAGGCTGGTGGTGGAAGCTAGAAAGTCTGTGCCAGCGGGATGAAGGATCTGTGCTAGCAGAGTGAGGAATCTGCACTGGAGACAGGAAGCCATGTGCAAAGAACCAGAGCTCCCCTGAAAAGTACCATAGCCATCCTCAGCAACAGTGAGGTCTCAAGCTCCTCTGATGATGAAGAAAGCTGAGTTCCCATCAGGAAAGCCAACACAGCAAGCTTCTCCAGGAGACTGAGCAGTGCACCATCTTCCACTCTGGAGCCAGGAAGCGATGCTCAAAGTGAGGACCAGAGCTCCCCCAAAGTGAACTGACGCCATTCTCAGTGCCAGTGAGGTCCTGAGCTTCTCAGAGGATGAAAACAGCCAAGTTCATCAGGAAAGCCAGCATGACGAGCTCCTCCAACAGAACCAACAGCTCCTTACAGCTTCCACCAGCTCCCAGCAGCCTAACTTCTTCCTCTCCAGTTCTGCCTCTCACGCTGCTGGCAACAATCCCCAAGTGGGCCTCCCACACCCAGCACCACACTTACTCAGTTCAGCTGGGGGGTTATAAGTTGACCACAAGTTGTCAATCCACTACACCTGGTAATCTCGAGGTCCTGAGTTTGATTTCCTGTACCAAAAAAAAAAAAAAAAGAAAAAAAAAAAGGAGGTGGATAGAGAAAAAAGACTGAAAACTAATGAACAGGGCTGCTGTACAAACTTGCACACAACTGGGAGTCAGGAAAGAAAGAAGGGAGAGAACCAGCTGTAGACAAAACTTTTGGAAAAATAATGATCCTAAAGTTTTCAAGTTTCAAGAGCATGAACCTGTGGATCCAAGGAATGGAACAAATTACATACAAGATAAATGCGAATCTAAGCCCAGAAAGACATATCATAATCACAAGGCCGGAAGCCTGTGATACAAAGAAGCATGAGGGCCAGCCAGACAGGAAGCAAAGTTACTCCAAGGGGAGCAGCCATAGGGTTGCCTTGGACTCCTCTCCAGAAGGGTGCTGGCTGGGAGACGGTGGTGCGGTGTCCCTAATACCCCAAGAAAACTGGAGGTTTGACACTTAGAGCCACAGGGCAAAAATGAAGGTAAGACAAAGGCTTCTTAGCAGAAGCTGAGTGAGCTGTCCACCACCATGTCTAGGATTCAGTGAATATGGAAACACCCTTTTCAGGCTGAAGGACAGTGATTTCAGAAATTACTACAGAACGCAGACAATAGATATGGTAAATGTTAAAGAGTTTCTTTTTCTTTAAAAATGTCCTAAGTAAACGGTAGTGGTTCAAAGCATAAATACTAACGGCACACTTCAGGTTTATAGCACAAGTAGAAGTGAAATGCATATTAGGATGGCAGGTAGATTATTCTACTGAAGGGCTCTGCCTTGCACTTGCAGTTTTGTGATAATTCGTGGTAGTAGAATATCATGCATGAAGAACACAAACTGTAAACCTGAAAGCAACTGCTAAGAAAACAGAAAACTAGTATAGTTAATTAGCCAGTAGAGCAGAGAAATAAGCCCTTTAAAACTCTATATGAAAAAAAAAAGCCAAGAAGGTGGAAGAACAAAGAACAGATGAATCAAGCAGAAAACAAATAGCAATAGTAGACCTTAACCCAACTATATCAATAATTATTTACTTATTTTTTGGGGCATACCGGGAATTGAACTCAGGACCTTGAGCTTGCCAGGGAGGCGCTGTGCTGCTGAGCCATCTCCCTGGCCCCGACTACATCAATAATTACACCAAAATATGGATGGGTTGAGCACTCTCACGGAAAGCAGGGATTTTCGACTGTACTCAGAAAGCACGATTTGATGATATGCTGACTACGGGAAATTATTTAAATACAAATGGAAATTAAGAGCAGAGGGTAGCAGGTGAGACACCACGCAGATGTGACTCATAATGACCCGGGCTGGCGACATACTGCCAGGCCACACGGACTGCAGGGAAGGAGGAGAGTTACCAGAGACAGAGAGAGTCGCTTCACGATGGTGGAAAAAGAAATCATTCAAGAGGGAAGAACCCTCCCTTTGTGCGTACTCCCTCACACACCTCCAAAATACATGAAGAGCTAAGCGGCTGAAAAGACCCACGGATCTTCACTCGCGGCTGGAGATTCCAACGCTGCTCTCTCAGTAATTAAGAGAAACCGACAGAGGAGGAAAACGAGAACACACAGACACCACCAGCCCCCTGATCTCGTGGATGTTTATAAGACGTTCCACACAGCAAAAGCAGAAGCTGTGTTCTTTGCAGAAGCGTATGGAGCGTTTGCCAAAGCAGGCCGTATTCTGTATTCCGTATTCTGACCACCCGACAGTTCTTGGGTGGAAAGGTTCCGGGTCCCAGGTGTGGTCAGAGTGTGTTCAGGTTATATGTGAAGTTAAACACCACAACCCTCAGCTGACAAAGGAACAGGGATAACTAATGTCGAGAACGAGGATCTGGGGCTCTGAAAACATTCTGACCAAGCCTTAGGAAGAAGTCTTCAGAAAAATCAAATGGAAGGGGACTGAAAGTGAGGATTTGATGGAATTTGCAAATGGACTCAAAAGTTGAGAGTACAGTAGCTTACGGCATCACACACTCATCCCTCAGAGCCCACAGTGACCAGGCTCTGGCATACAGTCACCAAGCCATTATTTCCCTTCTCTTGATAGCACTATTACTTCCTTGGTTAGTTCCTCACTACAATCAACTTATTCTTTTCTTCTCTCTTTCTTTCTATCTTTCTTCTCTCACTATGTAGTTCAAGCTTGCCTTCAATTCACTATGTAGCCTAGGCTGACCTTGAGCTAGCAGTGATCTTCCTGCCTCAGCCTCCCGAGTGTTGCAACTACAGGCATAGGGTACCATACCTAGCCTTTCTTTTTAATTAGCACATACGAATTGTTGCATATTAACAAGGTTCCATGTAATATTTCTATACACGCGTGTTGCGTGTACTGCTCTAACCCAGCCTCGCTTTCTTGTATTTATTTCACCTACCCAGAGTTTTACGAATGTTATGGCATCACTTCTCACTTCTAGCAATTTTAATTGGTTCTCCCCTCATTCTTCTAGTTTGGCTGACACCGTGTTGCTTTCTCAGGAGGCGCTCGGGCTCTGAGTTGCAGCGTCCTGCTGCCTCTTGCTCTTTCGCTGTTTGGTCTGAACATGGCTCCACACGCTGGTTTTTGTAAGTGTCCCGGAAGCTTCGTTGTTGAACTCATCCCAAGTGGGGGTTTTCTGTTTTCCTTTTTTGCTTCCCCTTGGCCCTCACTGGCCCTTCTGTGTGTAGAGGTTTCCAGGAGGCTCCAGCGGGTTCGTGGCTGACGGTCAGGTGTTGGCGGCATGGCTGTCTCTGTCCCCTGGAGGTCTCAGCTCCCTGTGGCCCCCACTTACAGGCAGAGATGCTTTGCTGGAGCCAGGTCCTGGCCACCACCAGCCCCTGGTCCCCGGGTCCCACCTGGCCTCACCTGTGTGAAAGTGGAGCCAGTCACGCTCACCGCCAAGTGCGGGCTGGGGTTCCCATGGGGAGCTCTTCTGTCCCTGGATCCCCAGGATATGTGGCTTGCTTTTGGGCTTGGCTACATCTCTTCAAACATAAAGACCTGCAGCTGGGAGGTGTCAGCGTGGTGCCCTCTGGGTGAGCGGCCTCAGCCACTCCACAGTGAAGCCCTTGCTCTGCCCCTGGGGCTCCGGCTCTTGCCCTTGGCCTGGTTTCTGGGCCTATCATGACCCACTGTTAGCTGAGACTGTGTGGACAGCATCCCCCTCGGCCCATGTCCAGCCTGGTCCCTGGCTGTCACTCCTGACCTCAAGAAGAGGCCACACCCTGTAACTGAGCGCACGACGGCTCTCGGTGTCCTTACGGTGGAACCCTGACCTGGTGGCCAACCTGTGTCTGCCCTGTTCAGTCCCCAGAGCTCTCTCCTAGCCGGACTTCTCCTTCTGTGGCTCCCCAGCCTTCTTGTTCCCAGTAGGATGGAGGTGGCCTGTCACGTGGGGTCCCTGCATGCTCCTAGGTGTCCTGCAGCAGGACCCCTGGCTGTAGCTGGAATCGCTCGATGGCGTCACTCCCCCCTGTGCCCAGGGCTGGGGTAGAGAAGGAGGCTGTATTGTCTCTGGGACTCTGCACTGAAGCATGCCCCGCAGGCACTTATGCCAACCCGGGCAGAAGCTGGGTCTCCCGGGCAGCCCGGCCATCCTGGGAGCCCCTCAGCCCTGCCCTCAGGTCAGCTGGACTCGGCAGGGCTGGGAATAAGTTGGGACTCAGTCTCCGCTCTACCCCTGTGCCGGTCACCCACCCCGGGGGACGGTGAGTGTCACCACAACACGCCCCGTGGAGGGGGAGCCTGGACACTTAGCAGTCACCGTCAGAAGAAGTGCACGTCAATACTCAGCCAGAGAAAGTCCCACACCGCACTGCCTCCGGTGACCCCCCAGTGACTGCAAACTCCTCTGCTAGTATTTCTCCCAGGAAAAAGGTTCCCTCCTGGGACTTTGTTCTCAGATCTATTTGTCTGGATACGACATGTTCCCGTAAACCGGTCGCCCTCCAGCCTCCCCTGCTGTTCCTGCAGTACAAGAAAAACGATTTTCCCTTCCAAAACTAAATAAGGATGTTACACTACATGCTGATGTCAGTTGTGCTTGAGAGAACTTGCGTAGAAACTTCCCTTGTTCCCATGAAATTGAATCTCACAGATGCATGGCAGACACCTGATCAAGCCTCGAGGGTGAGGGAGGGAGGTCACGGGGGGACTCTCGTACCCCTCTTGGAACAAGTCTGGGTGGTACTGCCTGGCCCTGGCCCGGGCCCTGCCTCTTCTTCTCGGTTCTGGCCCTGGGGCTGTTCCGAGCTCACCTTCAACCACACAGAGCTGGTCCCTTGGGACGGGTGAGGCGTGGGTGAGGGATGGGCTGAGGATCGAGCGGGCAGTAGATGAACAGGAGGAAGGCAGCAGGTGTGCGGGGAGCAGGGTGGGCAGCTGGTTTGGGCCAGGCCGTGGGAGGCCCCCAGCGGGGTCATGAACAGGTGCGTGGGGGCCTGGCTGGTGATCCCATGAGTCACATCGCACTTTGACAGGTGCGGTGTGGGCCTGAGTCACAGGCGGCCAAACTCCAGGAATAGCAGCCCGAGGGCCCCCACGCTGTGGGGTCTGTCTGGGTCCATGTCCTGTCCAAGAGCTGAGGGACAGTGACAGCCGTCCTAGAAATGAGAGGACTCGAGCTCTGGTCACCCAGAGTCCTGGTCCGCAGGGTGGCTACAGCAATAATGCCAAGAATGGGAAACTTCTCCACCCCAGAACTCTATCCCTTGTGCTTCTGGGAGCTGCAGGTCCAGGATGGAGGTGAGGGCTGCTGTCCAGTTTGGAGGTGACACAGTTCCTATGTCCTCGCGTGATGGTGGCAGGTAGCTCTCCGGGGTCCCTTTGATCAGAGCCATACCCATTTCTGAGGGCTGCACCCTCGTGAACTCATCACCTCCCAAGGAGGTTGGATGTCAGCACAGACGAGGACATCAGACCAGATCGGCAGCACTGGCGGTGCCACCCTGGCCAGCTGCATGAGGCGTGCAGCCCTGTGGGTCAGGCTGGGGGAAGCGGCATGGCCTGGGGCTGGTGGCTCCTGGGGACTGGTCCTGAGCTGCCCGCCATGCTTCCATCCTCCTCTGGCCCACAGAAAGCCACACAGTGCCAGGAGCTCCCAGGGCATGGCACAGGCAGGGGGATGGCACCATCACATGGGGCCTAGGCTGAATTCCTGTGGGCCAACCTGCAGCCGGCCGCACAGCTCATCCCAGTCCTCCCAGGAAGCACCCTCTATGTCCACGTGCTGGATGGAAAAGAGTGATTTTCCCCTTATCCTCTAAAGTAACATTCTTTGTGTGGCGGTTTCCTGGAAACTGTACTAGGCGTCCTTTCAGGCACAGCCTGTAATTACCCCATCGGTGGCCACTCCGGCTGCCTGTGCTCAGCCGAGAGCGCATGCTCACGGCTTCCCAGATCCACCCCCGCAGCCTCAGGGGAGGAGGCTGTGTCCCTGCTGCAGGGACCTGTGCCCAGCGGGACACCACAGGCCTGGGATTTGTGACATTCTGCAGCGTCTCCTCTCCATCTATGGGCAGAGGGCTGCGGAGGGGAATCCTGACGTCAGCAGACTTGGCAGGGCAGCCACACGGCCAGGCATGGGGTGAGGGACAGTGAGCAGTTGCTTGACACCGACACTGACCCCGAGGAATTACTGTGTTATAATTAAAGTGGCCCTGGGAGGGTGTGGGCACCAGGATGTGAAGGACAGCCTCGCGCAGAACAACAACTCTGGCCCCGAATCCCAGCAGGGACCACGACAGGCTTCCTTCGCCGGTTCCTTTACAGAACGCTCCCTCACCACCTGACACAGTCAGCTGTCTCCCGGTGCCACCGAGAGCACTGCCGTGGGTGTGAGCGAGAGTGACTTCCCGTCCTTGGTGCGTTAGGTGCCTGTTCTGACTTTTCCAGGGATCCCCGGGATGGGCTTCGTGCAGACGCCTGCTGGTCTCGCCTGTCCCTGGGCCGTGGGCCGTGTGGCCTTCCTGCACAGAGCCAACGGACTTCCAGGATGGCCGGACGTCCAGGATGGCCACGGTCCCATCCTGCTTCCAGCTCCCTTTTGGCGGGATCTGGGAAGTGTGGACTTGCGTGGTACCTGCAGTAAGGCACGAGGCCAGGCCAGGGCTGGAGGGACTGATAAAGGACTAGTGTTCATGATTTTGTTAAATTTAAAGAAGCCAAAGGGCCTTCAACTCATGCACCTTCTCACCAGGAAGCTAAGTATTTCCCCCAATCTGGGTTCCAATTCGGGAGAGCGGGTGCTTTCCATGGCTGTTTCCATGGCCGGTCCTATCCCCATACAGAGGTCACTGTCCCCACCCCCAGCTGGTGCTTGGTCTGCAGGGGTCAGCTGGGTCCTATAGGCAGAGAGGCATCTCCCAGCTGTTTTCCACCCAGACTTCATCTCCTGTGGGAGTAGGAGGTGGTACCCCTGCGGCAACCCCACCCTGAGCTTGCCCTCCTCCCGCACAGGCAGGTGACGGCCGGGCTAAGCTGTGGGGGAACCAAGCCCAAACCAGCCAGCGGCCCAGCAACGCAGGGGGAAGTGCCCCGTGCAGGGTGTCCTAACACAGCAGGAGGCGCCTGGAGTGACAAGTCTATGCATAACGCGGGGACACTTGCTCTCCGACACTTCCCTTTGGGTGAGAAGGGGCTCATCCCCCATGTATCCCTTCCCTGAACCCCTTGCCCACCTCCTCCTGTCTGAAGGCCAAGGGGGGAGAGGAAAGGTCAGGTCCCAGCACGAGGCTTTACGGTCCCCACATCCTTTGCAGGTGCCCTGTTTGGGAATTTGCCTCACAATCAGGATGCTTGGTGTTTTACTGTCATTCTCAGACATGCCAAGGGGTGACGCGTTCAAATCCCAGACACAGATTCTCAGCTGAGGATAGGGGAGAGGATGCTCCGCCGTCTTGCTGGAGCTCAGGTGTTAACACACGTCCTTTCCCCAGCCTGTTGAGGGCCACAGATCAGTATTTGTGTCCTTTCTGATGATTTGCTGTTTCAAGGGTCTCCAGCACGGGGCTCTGTCCAGCATCCTGGGCACAGGAAGACTGTGACAAGCAAGTATGGTGTAGAGGTACCTTGTTCTGAGCTCAGCGCTAATGAACTGACAATGTAGATCAACAGTTCTTTAACAGAGACTCAACCAGGCGTGGTGGTGCACGCCTGTAATCCTAGCACTCGGGAGGCTGAGGCAGGAAGATGGTTGTGAGTTCGAGACCAGCCTGGGCTACAAAGTAAGCTCAAGGCCAGCCTGAATGGCATAGCGGGACCCTGTCTCAAAACAAACAAACAAACAAACAAACAAACAAACAAACAGAGACTCAAACCAGGCCGTGTTGAATACAATAAACAGGGACTTTGGGGAACATGACCTTGTTTCCTCCCGCTTCCTTGAACCCGATCAGCACCCACAGGCTGGCAGTGACGTCTCAGAACACATTTCCTGCAAATAACAAGACTCGATTGGACTGCGGGTGACGGCAGGGCAGAAATGAGACAGACCCCTGCCCAGCGGCCGAGGCCTCCGCTTGAGTGTGACGAGGGGCTGAAGGGGACATTCAGAGTGCTGCCCCATGTGCAGGGGTTTCTCCTGCCCGGGACACATTGTTGACATCCTGGGGGACATGGCGGGAGGCGCTTGGGGAAGGTTTCGGGGCCCTTCTCTCCACACCCCCGTGTCCCTGCTGCGTGTGCAGCTGAGCGCCAGGGACCTGCAGATGACTCCTTCCTTCTGCCCGGCAGCGTTTTACCGACAGCTCCTCCAGCGCCTGGGGGCAGCCACACAGCGCCCCCTAGCTTACAGGCCAGGAAACCGAAGCGCCGTGCAGCCCAGGCCTCCTACAGGCTCCCACTGCAGAGCCCCTCCGTGTGAGAGTACCGGCCACAGGACACAGGCATCTCTGGGTCACACCGACTGCCCACAGTGCGTTCTCATGGCCGCCAGAAGGGGCTGCATCTTTCAGTACCCACCAGCGATGGCCCTCTGATGGCCCAGAGCTGGACTTGCAACTCACATCCCGTTCCTGCTGCTTCTTGTCTGTGCCAGATGGGTTATACACACACGATTCGATCCGTGTGGAGGCCTGGACCCCGAGCTTAGTGTCTGGCCCACTGTGGGCACTCAGTGAGCCTTTGTCATTGTATGAGGGGACATGTCCATGCAAATGCTCAGCCTGGAGTCTGCCACCTGACAGACGTCAACTAGGGTGAGCCACCACCCATCCACAGGGACCAAGCATGCCTGGATTTGAGGATGGGTGGGCTTTGGGCACTAGAGATGCCCCTGACTGGGCGTCTGTTAGTCTTCTATCATTATAGCAAATACTAGAGAAAGATCTGCTTACAAAGAGGAAACGTTTAAACCAGGCATAGTGGTGCATACCTGTAATCCCAGCAGTCTAGGAGGCTGAGGCAGGAGGGTAACAAGTTTTAAGGCCAGTCTGGACAACTTAGTGACTTGGTGGGTCCTTGTATTATAGTTTAGATATAAAAGGTCTCCCCAGACCCTCCTGTGTGTGTGGAAGGTGATTGGGTCGCAGGGATGTTATACTCACCAATGCGTTCATCCATACTAGTAGCTGAATGTGCTGTCAGGAACTGGGGCCTGTGTGGAGGTGGTGACCTGGAATGGTGTGCTGTTGTCCCAGCTCTTCCCTTCTCCCTCTTCTTCCTGCCCACCGTGGAGTGAGCGGCTTTCCCCTGCCATGCCCTTTCACAGCGCCGTTTCTGCCTTGGAGCCAGGTGACCGTAGACTGAACCGACTAGAAACCATGAGCTGAATAAATCTTTTTCCTGCTTTAAGTTGTGGGTGTCAGGTATTGTGTCTCAGTGATGGGAAAGTTGTTAACACACCCTATCTTAAAATAAAGGATAAAAAAATGGCTGGGGTATAGCTCAATGAAACGCTCTGGGTTTAAACCCTAAAACCAAAGAGGGTCGGAAAGAGGCAAGGTTTATTTGGGTCATAGCTTTGCAAGTTTCAGTCCCTGGTTGAGTGGCCCTACTGCTGTGGGCCCGCAGTGACACATGGTGGAGGAAGCCACTGACCTCATGGCCGGGTGCAAAAGGAAGAGGGTGAGAACAGGGTCCTTCAGTCCCCTTGAAGGGCGGATGCTGTCAATGACCTCAGATCGCCCCTGGGGCCCCACCCCTTAGAGGTTCCACGTCCTCCCAACAGCCCCAATCTGGGGGCCAAGGCTTCAACACACAGGCCTTGGGAAAACCCCAGACCCAAGCTGGGGCAGAGAGTACAGCTCAAGGTTTTCTTGCTTCATCATTTTTTGTGGCGCATGGTTTTGTTCCAGACTTAGCACTATGGTGCCTTTGACCTGGAAGGAAACCAGGCGTCACTGCCCCTTTCCCAGGTGTGAGGAGGAAGCTGCAGATGGTGCAGGCCACCGAGGGTGGATTTTCCCCTTCTTGGGGGAACTTGGTCCCACTCGCTGTTTTGCATGCCTCCCTTGTAGGTAGGTGCTCTGAGCGGGCCAGTCCCGGACTCTCTCTCCTGTCCTCTTGCTCTGAGCTCCCTTCTCCCACAGCAAAGCCAAGAAGATACAAAAGCAGGGTGAGGGGAGAGGGTTTCCTTTGTGCCACTCAGTTTCTCTGGGATGTCTTTGTTTTCTGCATTCTGGGCAGGGGCTTGTCTGCTTGTCCGTGAGGGGCAGGTAATGAAGGCCAAATCAATCAGGTGGGCTGTGATCAGCAGAGGGGGATGTCGCCTGCGGTGACCTGTTTGGACCCCGAGAGTGGGACATGTGGTCGGGGCAGGGCTGGGGGTCCCAGGTCCCACCCAGAGCATTGCTGTGAGGGTTCACAAAGAGCCTCAGAGGCTCATGATGGAGTCTCTTGTGGCTCCTCAGCCCACAGGCTCCAGGCTGGTGTGTTTGGCTGCCACAGGTGCCAGGGCCTCCTGGGCTTCTGAGGTCGACCCCATCCCGGTGAAGGAGCAGAGGGTGCTATGGGCAGGCCGTGGCGGAGGGAGGCAGCGACACTGGCCACACGGAGGGCCCTTTTTGAAGAATCGCCCTCTTAGACCTTGCAGCGGAGTAATGTGAGGGTTGGGCACAGCTACGCGAGGAACAGCTCCCTTCCCCAGGCACTCCAGTTCCTCCATGGAGTGGCCGGTCACCCGTGCTGTCTGAAGGACCTCCAGCACGCAGCAGGGAGCAGGCGGTTCTCACACTCTTCAGGCAGTGATAAGCGGGGAGGTTTGGTCACAAGGCAAACAGGGGTGACACTGGGACACAGGGTGTGAAGGCGAAGGGCTCTGGGCCCTGGAGACAGTGCTGCACACACAGGCCCCGGTGTGGGAGAAGAGAGGGGATGCTCTCCCATGGGCTCCTGGTCTCCCATTGTGTGGGGGCTGTGAAAGCTGCTGTTGTTTACGGCGCTGACCCCCTGGCCCAGCCACACCTCCCGTAAGAGGCCGGGGCAGGTGATGGTGGACAGGACGGGCGGCGGAGTCCCACTGCGTGGGGAGCCGGCAGCCACGCTTCTCTCTCCTTTCCTACTGTCGCCTTCCCTCTGCTGCTTGGGAGGCGGCTCATGTGGGAGCCTGAAGGGTTTTCCGCTCCACTTGCTGCGATGGACGGAAGTTCCCAGAAACTCCTAAGCTCAGGCTCTCCTGCCTGGCACGGAGTGAGGAGCAGGAAATGCTGATGGACGCCCATGCCAGGAAATGGCCCTTGATAACGCAGGACTGATGTAGGAGCAGAGACCTGGAAGCCGGCTGGCATTATCTTTTGTTTGGCTTTCCCCGCTGGGTTGCTCTTGGCAGGGTGGGGGAGGAGGAGTGCGACGGGACAGAGGCCAGTTGCTCATGAAGTTGACAGCCAGGGATTGTCGCTCAGCCAAAGTGAAATCGTGTTCCTGAAAGTCCTTTCCAAAGTACAAGGCGTCATGTTGGCTAACAGTGAAATGACTGGGAACCAGCAGAGGTCTGAGCTTCAGGACAGGGTCTGCACCAGGCTGAGATCGCCCGGAAGTAAGAGGACTGCAAGAACTCCAGGCGACAGCTCTGCTGGCTAGACGTCTCCTGAGCCCGCGTCTCAGGCGGGGCCTGGCTGGAGGTGGTCCCTGGGGTGTGACCTGAAAGGGTGCACTCTGGTCCCTGGCTCCGGCCTTCTCTCTCCGCTTCCTGGCTGCCATGGACTGAGTAGCTGTCCTCTGCCAGGCCCCTCTGCCAGGATGTGTCTGCCTCAGGGACAGTGACCCTGGACTGAATCCTTTGAACCTGTGAGCTGGAGTAAACCCCTCCTTCCTGGGTACTGTGTCCGTTCAGGGAGAGCTGACTGGGACAGTGGGCCATCAGGAGATGTAATTGGTTGGGGTTTACAATCCAGAGTGTTTGTATGTAAACAGGGCAGGTACTGGGATTTAAATCCGGCTTTCCACACAACTAAGTTTGTGTTGGTTTTGCCTACGTTGTTAACCCCGTAACTTCCCTTGTCTCCCCCTCCCTTGCTCTGGGTCTTTGTAACGAAACTGAGGCCATCTCGGAATTCTGTTTTCTCCAGGGCAGAGGATGTGATGAAGTTAAGGATTGTGGGGAGGAGCTTATCCTGCATTATCCCCCTGGGTCCTAAAAGCCTCATTTGTGTCTTCGTAAGAGAGAGGCAGGAGAAGGTGATGCTGGGCCACATGAAGATGGAGCAGATTCAGATGAGGCCACAGCAAAGGGACGCCAGGAGCCAGGAGACGCTGGCTGAGACAAGGGTGCATCCGTTC
Organism: Chinchilla lanigera; assembly: GCF_000276665.1. Classification (NCBI taxonomy): domain Eukaryota; kingdom Metazoa; phylum Chordata; class Mammalia; order Rodentia; family Chinchillidae; genus Chinchilla; species Chinchilla lanigera. Next base: position 38,832,802 of record NW_004955407.1, on the reverse strand, counting down.
CCAGAGCCTTTGGAAGGAGTGTGGCTGCCACCCGGACTTTGGACTTGTGGCCTCCAGACCGAGGAGGCCACCCAGCGTGTGGCGCTTGGCCAGCTGCCCCGGGGGCACAGACATGGGAGTGCTGACCTCTGCACCTCTGATCTCCTGCTGTCCCGGCTGGTGTTTGCTGCTCTCCTGCCCACCTGGCCGAGCACATTCCCCACGTCTCTTCCGTGCCCGTCTCTGTGCCCAGACACCCAACAGGTACTGTTACCCCGCCCCCTCCAGGGTCAGACTGGGTCCCGTGGGGTGCAGTCTGGACGCTGGGCTTTTGGCAGCTCTGTGGAGACTCAAATCTGGGTCCAGACTGGCCCCACATCCCCTCAGTGGGGTGCCCTGTGGTCCTTCCGCTCAGAGCAGAGGTGGTGACCTGTCCTGTCTGCATTTTCCCAGCACCTATGCCTGCGCAGGTGACAGGCATATCTCTCAGGGGACACTGAGGCCCCATTAGGCATCACCAAGGGAAGCACTCTATTTAATTAATTACTCTCAACTTTCTGAAGGGGGCTGAGCTGCCTCATCCACACACACAGACCCAACCTCGCCCCTCTTCCCTACCCTTGACCCGCAGAAATCAGGAAGAGCACTGGTTTCCAGATTGAGCTTCTGCTGTTCATGGAGGGGAAACAGTGGCTGGGATCCAGGAGAAGTGGCCCTGAGCCACAGCTGTGGGGCCCTAGGTCTCATCTGCCCCATACGGGAAACCTACTCTTCTTCCTTTTCCTTGCAGCGAGCTGTCCCCAAAGGTAAAAGCAAGAAGCATATCTGTCACCGGGCACACACTGTCCCCAGCTGCTGCGTGTGTGGAACACCCTCCTCGTGGGCAGCTGCATGAGGGACAGACAAGAGCTCTGAGAAGGGACCGTCCTCCTGGCCCCAGCTCCTCAGACAGCGAAACTTTCCATTTTCAGGGTCCATCATGCACCAGTGAGTCAAGTCATTGTGGTGTGGACATGGGGACAGACAGACTGGTCAGCAGGACAGAACAGGAATCCCAGAGATATCCCCAGATCATCTTTGTCAAAGGCACAAAAATGCATCAGCAGGAAAGACAACAATGGTACTGGGCAGACACCCACGGGCAAAATGTGGGCCTTGACCTGTGTCTCACGCCTTGCACAGAAATTAACTCGGGGCTGGTTGCAGATTAACTGCAAAGGGTAAATGATAAAACTTAACAAAAATTCACAGGATCCCAGGTTAGGGGGAAATTTTAAATATGGCAATGGAGGTACAACCCACAAGAGGAAAGATGGGTGAACCAGACTTCAAAATTAAAACTTCTGCTCTGGAAAAAGTCTTGTGCAGTGCTGGCTTTGACACACATATACTAAAAAGCCTTGCACCCGGGGTGAAAGGCCATGCTGCAGAGGATGAGGGTGTTTGCAAACCACTTACCCGACGAAGGACAGGAACCTGGAATATGCAGAGAACTCTCAGAACCCAGCACTTGGGAGGCTGAGGCAGGAGAATCACTGTGAGTAGAGGCCAGCCTGAGCTACATAGTCAGTTCAAGGCCAGCCTGAACTACGTAGCGAGACGCTGTCTCAAGAAGAACTCTCAGAAGTCAACAGCAAAACCAGCTGGGCGTGGTGGTGCATGCCTGTAATCCCAGCACTCGGGAGACTGAGGCAGAGGATCATTGTGAGTTCGAGACCAGCCTGGGCTACAAAGTGAGCTCAAGGCCAGCCTGAACTGCATAGCGAGACCCTATCTCAAAAAGACAAAATAAACCCCAAAAAACAGTCAACAGCAAAAACCAAACAAGTCAGCTGGAACCTGGGCAAAACACAAGCAGACACTTTGTCAGAGGGGACTTAGAGATGGCAGATAAGCACAGGGAAATGCAGGTGAATACCACCAGGAGACACCTCCTTTCATCCCCCCCAAGTGGCTAAAATGCACCAGGAACAGCCCCAGAGGCCAGTGGCCATGTGGCACCACACTGGGTCATTCTTGGGGGCGTGGAGAATGACACAGCCCCTCTGGAATAGAGCTCGGCATTTTCTTAGAGAACTAGCCACGCACTCTCCACAGTCTAGTGATTATGTTCCTGGGCGTGTGTCCCTGAGAGATAAAGACTTGCGTTCATACAAAAACTTCTATGCCACTGCTCGGGGCAGCTGCATTTACAATCACCCCCAGCTGGAAGCAGCCCCCAAATCCTTCCACAGGCCTGTGGTCGGCTACAGAACAGTTCATCCGCCGTGGCATGGATATATCGCAAGAGATTTACGCAGAGTAGGAAATGGCCGGCGTCAAAAGCCGCCCTGCTGGGTCGTTCCACTTACACAGCACTCTTGAAAGGACATAGTGACAGAGACAGAGGGCAGGACGGTGGGTGCTGGAGCTGGGGTGGTCACATGGCCAAGGTGGGCTTTGCAGCCTTGTGCTGGAGGGGGGGGCTGCTGGCGGGGGGGGGGGAGGCGTCACGTGGCCTGCAATGTGATGGGATTACACAGACCAAAGTACTCAAGGACCTGGGCACGAAGGCTGAAGAATGTCACAGTCCTCATCACTGTCCAGAAAGCAGCGGGACCGGGCTTCCCTGGTGTGGCAGGAGAGGTGGGACTGGGCTTGGACCTCACATGCCGGGCTGTGGTCCCAGGAGGGGCCGAGGCCTCAGCTGAGGGCTGCAGCCTCCGCCAGCATGGCCGTCGCGCTGCCCTTGGTGCAAATCCCATGTGCAGGCCGTGCTCACTGCAAAGGGATGGAGGAAAGTGTTTCACAGCTTTGTGAAAATGGGCTTCTCGCCCAAGTATGTTGAGTGGGCTGGAGGAGAGGCCTCTGTTTAAGGCCCTTGGGAGACAGAGTGGCTGCTGTCTACTGCGTCCTGGGGACACTGAGCGGGTGCCTTCCGGTCACAGAGGGCTGGGGCTGACTGTGTGAGCTGGTGGGGAGCCGGCAGGGCCTTTCCTGGATAGGAAACTGACCCTCACAGGGCTGCAGTCCCTGAGGGAGCTCCGTGCTTCAAGCTCAGGTTCTGCACGGTCTGTCTGTCCACCCGCAGGGATGTCTGCCCGTACACCTGTCCACCTGTGTGTCCTCTAGGGTTGTGCGGGACAGGAAGGCGGGGCTGAGTGTCCTGACACGAGAGGGACGAGCTCCAGCCCAGGTTCCTGGGCAAGGCTGGTAGGATGGGTTTGTGGAGCCCTGGCCTTCGGGGGTGATCTCTGAGGTTCCTGTCACCTCCGCTGAGTCTCATGCCCCTCCCCCGAGGCATCAGGCTTTGGCCCCCTGTCAGGCATTCTTCCCTCAGCTCTGCTTCCACCGGATCTGCCCCAGAGCAGCAGAGCAGCAGAGCGCCTCCCCCTCGGTCCCAGCAAGTGTCCATCCATGGGAGTGTGTGTCAGGGCCGGGGCTGGGCCCAGGCCTGGCGGGGACTTGGCTGGCCATGTGACTGAAGAGCAGAGGCCCATGCCCCTGCCCAGGTAGCCCCCTTCTTGGCTCTGCGGGGCTCTGACTGTGGGGTTTCTGTTTCGGTATTCAGTGGCGGCCCCTGGGGACCGGATGTGTACTGCTGGCCTGAGAGTGAGACAGGGCCCGCACCTCGGCACGTACCATGGCCCTTGCGTCCTCCCTTGAGCCCTTTCTAAGTGGAAAACATTCTCAGTGTCCGCTCTCCTGCCCGGAGGCCCGTGTGTGCCCTAGGGAAGCGGCCATGTCAGTCTCACCGGAAGTGGGTCCAAACTCCTGCATTCCCGAAGGTCCCGTGGGGTCTGGCCTGGACTTTCCAGGCCCAAGTCCTCTGCACTCAGGTGCAGTGAGCAGTGCTGCTACGTGACTGTCCTCACGTACACAGCCCTGTGTGTGGGGTGTGAGCCACGTCTGCCTGGACCGGTCATCTGAGACAGGCCGGTGACATCAAAGCTGGCACGGGTGAGCAACGCTGCATTTTGTCCTCATAGTGTCAGGGAGGCAGGGATTCTGGGGACCCCCTGGTTTCCAGTTGCTGGAATTATCCCAAGCCTGGCGTGTCAGTGTGGCCCCGGGGGAGCTGTGGGAGGCCAGCTCGTCAAGGCAGACGCATGGCCCACAGCGAAGCTCTGGAGCGCCCTTACAGTGCAGTGCTCTGGAGAGGTCCAGCCCACGGTGGAGTGGATGTGAGTCCACAGGGCGGGGTCAGTGGGGCGCCGGGCAGTGACAGCGCCTGTCACAATGACTCTTGCTCCTGTTGGGGGCGCTCGGGGTGCACCTCCCATGTCCCTCAGCTTCCTGGGCACCAACGTGGGGTTGCCAGAGCCAGTCCTGCTTGTGCCCTTACCACCCAAACCTCACCAACCAGCAAGTGGCATGGAAGACAGCTCTTGGTCCTCCCCAAGGCCACAGTAGGGACATGTCCCAGGTGTCCCCTCTGCTGACAGGGCAGGATGGGGAGCTCCAGGACAAGGGGCAGGGACAGTCCCCAGAGGGGCTCTGGGCTCTGGCTGAGGAGGTAGGAGGAAGCCTGAAATTGCTAGTGTAGAGGCCCCAAGCTCCAGGCTGCCACCTGCCTGTCCCTCAAGTTCTCTCATTAGCCCAGGACATGACCTATGAACATGACCCACTGTGGAGGAGGGGTTCTGGGGGCCCTGGAGGCGTCCTGGGGTTCTGCTGCTCGCCGGTCCCCTGAGGGGCAGGGTGCTGTGTAGAGGCACCCTCTGGGTCCCTTTGGACTGGGGCACAATGAGGTGGGGCAGCTGGCCCAAGCCTCCCAGTGTACCATGCGTGGCTTCTGCCTCCTGGGACCCTGCAGGGAGGAGAGGCTGGGGAGCAGAGCAGCTCAGAGCAGCTCAGCCAGGGAGCGCCGTCTCGGCTCTCCTCGCTTCAGTGGCCGTGAATGTCCCTTGACGTCATCGCAGCCCTTTCAGCCTCATCCAGCATGTCTGCTCCAGGGCGCCGGCCCCTGCCGGGCCACCCACCCACCCCGCACAGACAGCAGCCTGGGTCCTGTGTCTGCGGCTCTCACCAGCCCTGGGAGAGGCCTGGGGGGCAGGGTGCGTGTGTAGGAGTGTGTGTGGTGCATGTAGGTTGCGTGCATGTCTGTGGCATTTGTGTGGTGTGAGTGGATTATGTGGGCATGGGAGTGTTCCTGTGCTGAGGGTGCAATATGTGTGGTGTGTGCATAGTGTACTTGTGTGAGTGTGTGTGTGTGTGTGTGTGTGTGATCTCTGTATTTTTGGCCCTGTAATACACATTATGTAAAATTAATTCAATTCTAGTCCTATTCTTTTTGTTGTTGTTTGTTTTTGAGACAGTTCTCACTTTATATTCCTAGCTGGTCTTGAACTCACTCTGTAGCCCAGGCTGGCCTCCATCTCAAGGCAATCTTCCTGCCTCAGCCTCCTGAGTGCTGGGGTTACAGGCGTGCACTACCACACCCAGCTTCTGGTCTTGTCTTGCCATAGTGTTTCATTGATTGCTTTTCCCCCTTGCATTTCTATTCCTGGGATGCTCTGCGCATCCCTTGGGCACTCAGTTTAGGAGATGCTGCTCTGGATCGACCCAGCAAGCTATGGTCATGATGATTTTGCCAACTGACTCCACCTCCTCTAGACAAGAGAGAGCCCACCTGGAGACTCTGGGAGTCTCCTCGAGGCTCATGCCAGCCCTGTCCACGCTGGAGCTGTGTGAGGAAGCAGAGTAGCACCTGGGCAGTGGGCCTGGTTCCTGCTGTTCAAGCCTCCGGGTGACTGCTATAGGGTGGAGGCAGGGGACAGTGCCCTGTAGCGTTGCATTGCTCATCCTCCCTCCAGCCCTCATCACTAGGCATGGTCTGGGCACTGTAGATATAGGAGGGCAAGAGGCTTTGAACGGCATTGCAGATAGATCTGTGGATGAGGAGGGATTTGGTCTTTGGGGGCATGACCTTGGGGACTATGTCCCAGCCCCCTTCTTTCTCTCTGCTTCCTGGCTACCAGGAGGTGAGCGGGTGTCCTTCACCATGCCTGCGTCACCATGAGCTTATGTTTCACTTGGGCCCAGAAACAAAGGAGCCAGCCGACCATGGACTGAGACCTCTGAAGCCGTGAGTCAAATGGAATTTTCTCCTCTAAGTTGCTTTGCTCAAGTATTTCGTCACAGTGGCAGAAAGCTAGCCCAGAGGCTCAGGATAGTTCCAACCCTGAAGGAAATATACACATGCAGAGATGTGGCTCAGTGGAATATGCCAGGGGCTCAGGGTTGACTTGTGTCCTCTAAAATGGTATAACAAGTCCTAGAAAGGTGACCCTACTTGGAGATGAGATCTTAAAGAGTTGATGAAGGTGAAAGGAGGTCATTAGGATGGGCCCTGATCCAGTCCAACTGAGGAGATCAGGACACTGACCCACACAAAGGGACTGCACGAGGACACAGGGAAGAGGCACAGCCTGTAGGGCCAGGAGAGAGGACTCAGGAGGGACCAGCCCTGGATATCTTGGTCTTGGGCCTCCAATGCCCAGCACTGAAGGAATAGTACTGTAGGTCAGCCCCTATCTCTGGTGCTTTGTTATGCATACCCCAAAGATGCAGAGAGGAAGGGTTCAATAGAGAGTTGTTGGTGCCAGGGTCATCCCCAGGACTTCCTGGCATCTGAAGCTTACTGCTGCATTTCTAAGGGCAATGAGGCATGTTTCTGTGCATCTAGAATTTTTCTATGCACATTGAAAATATACTTTAAAAAGTAAGTGCTGGCATGTTGTGCTACTGTTGAGAAGCACCAAGCATCTGTTTGGAGGTCTGTGTGTGGTTCTACTACTATGGACACTGGACCCAGGGTCCTTGCCATCATTCTTGGGAGGGGGCAGGCAGTCCCTTGTGGGGAGCAGACAGTCAGAGGCTTACCACTTAGGCCAGGCCACAGATCTGCATGTGTGTACTATTCAGCTTGATTAGGGGCAAGATGCACCCTGGCTTCTATTACCTGATTTTATTTGGCTTCATATAGAAGCTGGTTATGAAGCACAAACATCCATGACATTTGTTCTGGAACCTTAAGTGTTGACAGGCACATAGAGCATGTGTCCTTGCCCAGCATAGGCAACCCGGTAGCCACAGTCTCTGACCGCAGCTGCTTGGTGAGCTTCCCGGCTCCAGGGCCCCAAAGGGACATGTGCTTTCTCGAGGGGCTGCTGAGAGGACTAGGGGTCACTTTATGCATGAGAAGGCTGGACTCCAGTTGCAGGGCCCCTGGCTGCTCTGCACATGTGAACCACACCTCCTCCATGGGCTGATGTCATGGTGGAGATGTGTGTAGTGTGAGTCCTTGAAGCCTCAGAGAGGCCATGTTAGCTGGCTGGGAGGGGCATGTCCCAGGCCTCTGGGGAACACTGGCTTTGACCAGTGAGATATGGCGAGGTTGAGTCTCTGGTGTCCACAACGACCTGGCGATGCTGCCTGTCACATCAGATCTTCCCACACAAGGACAGACGGGTGGCTGGAGGCTTGCCAGGTGCATGGCTGAGCAGGCGCCCAGGTGGACCCTGGTCCCCCCCCTTGAGGAGCATCCTGCTGTGGCTGTGCATTGGAGACCACTACGAAGTGGCTCTGAGCTGGATTTAAATTAACCAATTGGCTTTCCATGTTTACTTGTGAGTCTCTCCAAGGCGTAGGACCCTTGCCTGGAGACAGGCGGTGGACTCATAGTAAGTGTCTCTTTTTTTTTTTTTTTTGGTTTTTTGGTTTTTCTCCGGTACCAGGAACCGAACTCACGACCTTGCGCTTGCCAGGCAGGCGCTTTTGCCGCTGAGCTAAATCCCCAGCCCCGGACTCATAGTAAGTGAACTTCTGTGAGTCACTGGTCCCAGCTCAAAGGACAAGACAAGGCCACAGCTGACAATACCTGGCTAGAACCTCAATTAACTAGATAAAGACTGCAGCTGCAGGCATCTCACTCCTGTGGTGAAGGCCTTCCTGGAGATAACATAGTTCTCCTAAAGTAACATGGTGTCTTACTTGGAGAAGCCCTTACGGGGACTCCCAGAGTCCTGCCCAGATTCCTGCATTTTCTTCAGTATTCCCCTCTTTTGATAACTAAATAAATACGGGTGCCCAGAGAAGCTCTTCATCTCACCCCCCAGATAATCTTGAATTCTGTTAGAAGGTTTGGATCCTCTTGGAGCCATAAATCGTACCACTTGACTCATTTATTTAAGCCTTTGTTGTTCACTCATTTGGGAGACTGCAGGCCTGGTCAGTTGGCGATAACTAAGGAATGATATTAACCTGACAGCCATGGCTATTTCTGGCCACTCTGTGGGGAAGTGTCAGCTCGATCTCTTCTTCTCCCTGTCTCTCTCCCTGTTTCCTGTCTCATTCTCTGGTGCTGGCTCCTCCCCTGGAGCCCCCTGGCTGACCTCGTCCCTTGATGGCTTGTGCTCCTCAGCCCATCCTGGTCCCCCTGTGCCTTGGGCACCAAGGCACCAATTCCAACTGCCCAGTGGGTGTCTGGCCTTGTGGAATGCCCACCCTGTCTGCCTGTTGAGCCTGAGACCCATGTGCATGTGTACACACATGTATGTACATACATACACATGCACACACACATACACACACACTCGTGTCCCAGCTCCTAATACAATGCAAGCCAGCAGTGCTGAACCCCCTCTGCCCAAGCAGCAGTGTGAGGTGCAGGCCCTGAGGAGGTGATGGCAGCCACCACAGCTCTGCTCTGGATAAATTTTGGCTGTGGTCTTGCTCTGGCGGTCCTCAGGGCTGTCTCTGTCCTGTCCTTAGCCATCTGCCGCCGCCCTGCTGTCCTGCTGACAATTGGCTCAGGGTGCTCTGGGAATCCTCCAGGGTTAGGCAGGTCTTCCACAGAGAGGGCTGTCCAGGGCCTGGGGATACAGGGAGCCCCGAAGCCAGCCAGAAAAGTGACAGCACACTCACACTCAGAAAACACACTTATTCTTGTAGACACAAAATCATATGCACACATGCACATAAACACGCTCACAGTGACACTAGTGTGCTCGTGCTGTTTTTCTCGCTGTTGCTCTCTCTCTCTCTCACACATCCAACTGTGAGATGTTTGCAGGGCCCGGACAGAGAGCGCCTGGCACTGGCGAGACCGACTTAGAGTGGGGCGGGGGGCCAGGGCTAGAAGCCTGGGTGCACCCCTGGTGTGGCTGTCCTGGAAGGAAACAGGAAGAGATAGCGACTTGGCTCTGGGGCCAGGCGGACAGACCATGGTGGGGCCGGAGGAGGCTTAGACCGGAGGGCCCCGCAGCGGCGGAGCAGGGAAGTGACTCTGGCCCCAGGAAGCTCACGCAGACCTCCACAGGGGCTGTGAAGCGGATTAAAAGCCAGATGACTTGAGCAAGCCATTGAGGTCAGCCTGGACAGCACCTCACTCCTGCTGGGGCTTGGGGGGGTTCAAGGGGGAGGAGAACGAGAGAGGGAGGGTGAGCTGCAGGGCTCCCTTGTGGGATGGACGGAAGGCACGCGTAACCCAAGGGCCTTGCGGGGAAGGTGAGACATAGTGAAAGCCAGAGGGTGGAAAGTTAAAAATCAGGTGGTTTTTATGCCCGCGAGGGGCCTCATGCTTCGTTCTGCAGTGGCAGCTTCCCTGCAGGACACCGGGAGGAGAGGGCCTGGCCTGTAGGTTCACCAGTGAGGAAGCTCCCAGAAATTGTGTTCCCAGAAATGCTGCCTCCTTTCTGTCTAGTGGCCTGTGTCCCCCAGGTCACCCTCGTCGGGCAGGTAAGCGTGGGATTCGAAGCCCGCCCAGGTCTTCCCGGGCCTCCTAGGGCGTTCCCTCCCAGCTCCAAGCTGGGCCTCCTGAAGCTTCTTCCTGCCATCCACGGCGGCTTCACAGCCACCTCCGTGTTATTATGGCCACCACTGCAGGGGCCCTCAGAAGTGAACCCAACAAAGACCCACTTAGGATGGGGACATCCAGCAGGGACCAGGCAGGCTTGGAGGTTAGGTGCTGCTGTCACTGCTGTGGGGTGACACTACCCAGTCTGCAGGGTCCACCCAGGTTGATTTGCTCACTCACTCATTCACTCAATCACTCATTCACGCACTCACTCATTCACTCATTCAGGTGTTCATTTTCCCATTCTCTCAGCCACTCATTCATTCACAAGTGCATTCATTCAGTCTTCCTTTACTCCCACACTCATTCACGCATCTACTCACCCATTTGTTCACCCGCTCATTCATTTACCAGCCCATTCCTTCACTCAGCTATTCACTCACCCACTCACTCGCCCACCGTTCCTTGTTGTGTCCATTCATTCCCTTACTTGTCCATTCAGCCAAGCTATCGCGGCAAGACCCCCAGGTACTCATCAGTAGGAAGGACCTCCTGAACCTATGGCCAGCTACTGCACAGGCCCAGGAAGAGGGAGACAGGGACAGACAGGTGTGGTCAGGAAGGCCTCAGAGGAGACAGCTGGGAGCGGAGTGCCCCAGAGGAGGAGCAGCTGCCCAGGTGGGTGGAGAGGGGACCTCTGAGGCCAGGGGAGAGGCTGAGCGCCAGGGCCTGGGGGGTGGGGAGGGCGTGGGTCCCATGTGGTGCGAGTGCCTGGGACCCCACCCTCCACCTGCAGGTGGGCATTGAGGACAGAGCCACTCCCAAGCTCCGGCTGTCCTCCTAGGTGTCCCCCCGGTGCTGCTCTTTCCTCTCTCCTGGGAGGAGGGTGTTGGTTGGGACAGGGCCGCACACCAGTCCAGACTTACCACTGAGGGGTCAGGGGGTTTGGGGGCACCCCAGGTGAGTATGAGCAGCCCTTAGGGGAGGGGAAAGCGAAGAGGAGGGGCCTGCTTGTGCCCCAGCCCCAGCCCGCAGGGGTGGGGACAGATGGAGCGCTGGTGTCCAGTTCGTGTTTCTGCTCAGCACAGCCCGCCCACAGCCAGGGGGGACAGATCTGAGCTCTCATGGCCTGGAGGGCACCAGTCCGCAGCCAGGGGGCAGTGCCACCAGGACCCCCTGCCCTTTCTGGTGCTGCCCGACCCCCCCGTGGTGTCCCTGACGTGTGACTGCACCTCTGCCAGCTCTCCCTGTGTGTCACTGTGTCCCTTCTTGTCTTACATGGACACCTATGGTATTTGATTTAGGGGCCACTCTACTCCTGTATGACCCCATACTAATGTAGCCTGCTATATCCACCAAGACCTCCTTTCTAAATAAGGTCGTATTCACAAGTGCTGGGGTTCTGGGCTTCAACAAATGCCACAGATGGCCCAGTGCTCCCCTGATGGAGCCACATACAGCTGACATACACAGTGGGGACCCAGAGGCCCTCCCCCGTGCAGTAGCCCCTGTAGGAAGGATGTGGAGACCCCGCCCTGGCCAGGAGTGTCCATGTGACAAGCCGAACCTGCGGGAGGTGCCACCTTGGTGACTCTGGTGGGACTTCGCTTGGTCTGTTGAGCAGATCAAGACTTTTCTCAAGAGAAGAGGAAGAGGAGAGGCTGGGAGGGGGCTGGTGGAGGTCCCGGACCTGGGCAGGCACAGCCCTGGGGCCACGGCCACTCCCTTCACTCCTCAATGGCTGATGAGTGAGCTCTGGATGTGTGAGTGTGGACTGGGTTAGGGCGTCCTTCCTGTGCGGTTCTGCAGGTGCTCGAGGAACCCCATCCGCCCCCAGCGGAGGGATCTGGAGCCAGGTCTCTGAGGCAGCTGGCAGTGCATTTTTGTTGACTCTGGAGGCCAGGGGCCTGATGGGCTGACAAGGGGAAAAAGCCAGCCCACTCCCACGAGAATGCTCCATCCTAGCAGGCAGGACCAGGGCCCTGTGGCGAAGCAGCTCGGGCACCATGCTTGCATGCCTGTCCCACCCCAGCAATGGCCTGTCGCTAGCCCCGTGTCACTACCCTAGGTCTCCATGGAAATGCACTCTTGGACATTAAACCATGTTAAGGACTCTTCGGATGGGACAGGATGGTAATTTACTGCTACCTGTGAAGTGGCATGAAGATGACAGCTACTGCGGGTGACCTGGGACTGGGACACATGTACAGGGGGCAGCAGCCAGCCAGGGGAGGAGCCCAAGACACACAGGGTTGTGTCAAGCCCAAGGTGACCTAGATGGTATGCTCTGGAGGGCTCCAGGCCTCGATTTACCACCCCGCTGTCTCCTCTTGCACTGGGAATGACAGGGCTGTAGGGAGGCACTGCCAGGGGCCCAGGGCCAGATGTCCCCTGATGTCCCTGCTGTTCTGAGCCTGTGTTCCCTGGGGTGTGGAACTGGTTCTCCCGAATTCGGGGCAGGCATGGGTGGGGCTGCCAGGGCCGGGCGGGACCTGAAACTGAACAGGCTGTGCCCAGGAATGCAAATGAGGCGGGTACAGAAAAAGGAGGGGCGCAGCCACCGCCGAAACTGCAGCTGCAGTGGCATCGCAGCTGGAATGGAAAGTTCCCAGCCAGAGTCTGGGCTCATGGGGGCGGGGGATGGGAAGGTCCCCGTGAGCCAGGCATGGGGTTTCGGTGGCCCATGGGACAGCAGCTCTGTCCACCCCAGCCCCACGACAATTCTTGTTTGCCAGGTCGAGATGAAGACCCGGACCGTAGGGCTGGAGTGTGGAGCCTCAGCCAGTCACTCCGCCATGGCCCACCGCTGCCTGGGAGCTTGGAAAAGCCCCTGGCCGCAGGATATGCTGGAACCCCAAGCCCCGCTGGGAAGGTGGCGAGGAGCCCTGCCTTGGCATGGGGTGCCTCTGTGTATGCGGAGGGCCCTGAGGAGCATGAGGTGCTGCCTTGAACACTGTTCATCTCCCTGGGGACAGCAGCAGCTGCTGGGGAGACCCAGGCAGACTGTGCAGGGCCTGTCCCGGAGTGCCCATGGCACTGTACCTGAACACGGTCACCCCAGGCCCAGGGGCCAGTCTGTCCCCGTTCAGCAGAAACAATGTACACTGCCCAGTTGAAAGCGCCTGGAGCCTGTCTTTTTGTGTTTTTTTTGGAGAAGGGTGCCGGGAATCAAACTCAGGACCTCTCACTTGCCAGGCAGACGCTATGACGCTGAGCTACATCCCCGGCCCTGGGAGCCTATCTAAAGCCACTCTGAGTGGCCTCTGTTCCCTGGTCCCCATCCTCTGTAGGCAGAGCACTGACAGGTGATGGGAACCGTCCAGACACAGAGCCCCTCCCTGTTTCCACCTCCAGGGTGCTGTGAGGGTTGAGGCCATGCGCACAGTGGGCTCCATGCAAGCCCACTGCGCCCCTTTCCTCTTGCCGCAGCCAGGCGGGTGATGCAGGACGCACCTGCCTCAGAAGACTGCCGTCCAGTGATACAGGGGAAAGAAACTCCTAACCTGCTAGACATCTGAAACCCTGAGTTCCTGCTCTCTAAAACTGAGGAATGAATTCTGAGAACAGCGGAGGTCAAGAGGAGGCAGAATCTATTGAGAGAAACAAAGCTTCTGTCTAAGAGGGACAGAAAGGGGCTGGAAAGTGGGTTGCCCACTGACCTCTCTTCTCAAGAGTGTTTATTGAGCAAAGCCAGAAGGTGAGGTGGGTTTAAGGTGGGACAGAACTATAATCAACCAATAGGATTACAGATCGGCGCTTGTGCCACTGAGCTACATCCCTGGCCCAGTAAGATTACAAGTATAGTCGCTTAGGTAATGCTGATCCAATGGCAAATCGTAGGATGGCTGTGAGGTGGGACAGAACTGTGGTCAGCCAATAAGATTACAAGTATAGTCCCAAGAGTAATATTGATTACATGGGGATCGAATGGGGAAACAAGTCCTAGCGAGTGCACATGGGACAGACAAGGCCTTTCCTGGAAAGGATGGGTCAGGAGATTTGGTCAGCACCCAATGTGATTGGTGCCTACTTAGAATATCAAGCACTGCTATTCATCCCTCGGGGAGGTATGTGGGTGTAGTCTGGTCCTCTTTTCTTGAAGTCTGGCCTTCAGAGAATGGCACCTCCAGCCACAGTTGTCTTCTGCACTGCCCTCTCGAGGGCCCAGCCCTGTGTGACTGCCTATGATATTTTTACCTAACTTAGCCGACTACAATATTGGGGCTGTCCCAGCCCGTCACTCTGTAGGGTGGGCCGGGTTCTACCAGTGTTACAGGTGTGCTGGGAAGTTCACATCTCTGGGATTGGGGGGCTACCTACTATGAAACAAAGAACGGGCAGAAGACACGAGGGGCCAGCGGGCATGAGTGCTCGGTTACTTTTCGTTTGTTTTTTATTAGCGCACTTTGCAGTATAGAATGATTGTATTCATGGCTGGGGGTTGGCACATGTACTGCACACATCTTAGTTCCACTTATTTATTTATTTAGAGACAGGGTGATGTAGTTCCCGCTGACCTTGAACTCACTGTGTAGCCCGGGCTGGCCTCCTCCCGGAGGGCTGGGATGACAGACCACACCTGGTTTTAGTTCCTTTTTCTTTAACCCCTTCCTCTCCCCTCCCTCCCCCTCCCTCTCTCTCAGTCTGCTTCCCTTTTCCAAGAGATCTATCTCCTACTTCCTATTATCTATTGTTTATTTTGCTCTTTATTTATACTTCGGGTTTCTCATGTAAGAGAAACCATGTGCTATTTAAGCTTGTGTGTCTGATCCAGTTCACTTAACATTATGGTCTCCGGGTGCGCAATTTCCCTACAGGTGAGCCAAGTGTATCCCCTGGGTGGATCCACTTCCAGATGCTGAGTCCCTTGGGCAGCTGAGGGACCACCCTGGCATTTCCTGCCTGGTCCAGGTCCCACAGCTCAGGGTTCTACAGATCTGCTCGGGTCCATACCCACTGTGGGAAGAAGATGCGGTGTTCCCTGCCCAGCAGCCCGGCTGACCCCAGGCCTTCCAGAGACTGCTTGGGCGAGGCGCTGACACCCCAGCAGGAAGGACATTCCCCTCAACAGCCCAACCTCTTTCCTGGGTGAAGCTCATACTACCAAAGGGAGCATTTTGCTTCAAAGGATTTCCCATGGCAGATGGTCCTCAGCACCCGGTGTCAAGTTCATGATATGAAGGAAGACCTGTGACCATTGCAAACATGTACTTAAAAAAAGATTATGTTGGGGCTGGGGATTTAGCTCAGGGGCACAACGCCTGCATGGCAAGCACAAGGTTGTGAGTTCAATTCCCGGTACCGGAAAAAAACAAAAATAACAAAAAAAATTATGTTGAGGCAAAATCTCCAGAGAGAGGGGTCAGCTGGGTGGCACGCTGCTGGACATGGGATGGGCCCCCAGAGCTGCCGTTCACCCGGAAGCCTTCTCCAGCCCTTGGGTAGATGGGGCGGCTGCAGGGTGGCTTCCACAATGCAGGGAGGAAGGGCGAGGAGTTGTGAGTCCAGACTTCCAAAGCCAGACCTGGCTTACATTGCAAGCGCTCTTTGGTTATTTCTCCTGTCTTTAAATTTTTTTTTCTTGTCTTTGAGACAGAATCTCCCTATGCAGTTCAGGACGGCCTTGAGCTCACTTTGTATCCCTGAACTTGCAATGATCCTCCTGCCTCAGCCTTTTGAGTGCTGGGATTACAGGCATGCGCGATTATGGCCTGCACAATTTTTTTTTTTTTTTGCCTTTTTGAGACAGGGTCTGGCTATGCAGCTCAGGCTGGCCTTGAGCTCACTTTGTAGCCCAGGCTGGTCTCAAACTTGCAGCAGTCCTCCTGCCTCAGCCTCCCAAGTGATAGGATTACAAGCACGCGCACCATGCCTAGCTCCACTTTTTTTTCAATTAAATTTTATTGGTACATTTTAGATATACATAATGATCACATTCATCATGAGAATCTGTACCTGTACACGATATAACTTGTTTTTTTTCCTATTCCCCTCCCCTCCCTTTAACCCCTCCCCCCCTCCCCATTTACAAAAGCCTTATTTCCATTTTTTCCTTCTTTTCTCAGTTTTTTACTTTTCCCTTCTCCCCCTCCTCCTTTGTTCCCCTCCCCATTTGAACATTTTCGTCTTGTTTCACAACATCTATGCACATTTTGGTCTTTATTCACACTTTCAGTTTCTCACACCAGAGAAACAATGTGGTATTTACACACATGTGTCTGACTTATTTCACTTAAGGGTGTGGACTCAAGATGCATCTATTTTCCCAGAAATGTCACATCCTTCTTTATGCACACCCAGCCACTTTAAATCTTTTGTTTGTTTGGTTGGTTTTGGGTTTTTTTGAGACAAGATCTTGCTGTGTAGTTCAGGCTGGCCTTGAACTCATGAGAACTCATGAGAACTCATGCCAGTCCTCCTGCCTCAGCCTCGAACTCAGACAATCCTCCTGCCTCAGTGCTGAGACTATAGGCATGCACTACCAAGTCCAGCAACGCTTAATTTTTTTAAGATATGAGGCTTCTTTGGAAGCTTTCTTGGCATTTTTATAATAATGACACAGAACTCATCGGAAGAAAAATCCTTGTTTTCGAGCTTCACATTCTTGGGGGACAAATCAGTTTGACTGAGGTACAGGGTGACTACATGACCCTGGATGCACAGTGGACAGGGCTGTGGGAAGAGGTGTGCCTGTGAAGTCCCCATGGTGGGTGTTGGGGAGGGGCCTCAGGGGTGTGACCTTAGAGCTCACGGCACACAGTATGGTATATTAGTTGGTTATATGATTTTTTTTTTTTTTTGAGACTTGGTGTCTTGGTGTGCAGTTCAAGCTGGCTTTGAACTCATGGTGATCCTCCTGTCTCAGCCTCCTGTGTGCTGGGATCACAGGCATATGCCACCATAGACCGAGAGTGCGTGAAGAGAGTTTGCTATTAGGAAATCTCCTGAAGCAGACCTCCATCATCACAGAGCAGCTGTAATCACTAAAACGAGGACAGACAGACAGGCAGGGAAACGTGCACAGGAACGAGAGACAGATGCAAGCGCACAGTTGGAGAGGGCGTTGACTCTTCCCACAGTGCTCTCCAATTATTCATGGGTCCTGCCCAGATGACTGTTCTCTGAAACAGTCAGACTGCATCCTGACATCACCCTCTGAACCATCCATAGGTTTCAGCTGCATTGAAGAGCTGTCAAGTTCAAAACCACAAACATACTAGAAGAAAATAGCTGCCTCCTGGACTAGTTTTGGAAGGAGGAAGGTGTATTTAAGTGTAACACAAACCCAGAGGCCACAAAAAACAAAATGGCGCACCTGGACTACAGAGCGATTTCAGGGCCAGCCAGAATCAGGTAGTGAAACCCTGTCTCAAAAAGGCAAAAAAAAAAAAAAAACAAAAACCCAAAAATCAAAAAACGGAAAAAACAAAAACCAAAGATGGAAATTGGCAATAATAAAATAAAAATTTGCCTGCTGAAAAACAAAAACATTGTAAATAATACAGCCTTGAAACATCATACCAGAAACTCACGTCCCAGGAAAAGCTCTGATTTGTTCATGAGCAGCGAGAGTTTATAAATCAATCCCACATGGTAACAGAGAATGGGCAAATACGAAGAGCAAGTGGGTGTGGTTTATACTCCTGTAATCCTAGCACTCTGGGAGGCTGAGGCAGGAAGATCACAAGTTTGAGTCCTGCCTGGGCAATCTAGCAAGACCTTGTCTCAAAATAAAAAAAGAAAACAGGGCTGGGGATGTAGGTCAGTGCGAAGGCCCTGTACCTGAGGGTGTGTGTGTTTAAAAACAGATGTCAGGAGTAACCTGGGGGGCAAGGGCGCCCAGCCCGGCATCGTACAGAGGGGCTGAGTGGGCTGGGCGGCGAGGCCTCCCTACGCCGGCCGGCTGCTGTGCTCCGGACGCAGGTCTGGGCTCCGAGAAGTACAGCCCAGACTGGGCCTCAGCCCTGGGCATGGTCAGAGGCCCAGGAGCCTGCGTATGCACAGGTGGATGCGGCTCCATGCCAATGGACGCCCTGGAGGATTAGAACTTGGGGCAGTCCTCCTCTGCCTCTGATGCAGAATTTGATGCTGTGGTTGGATATTCAGACGACGTTATCATGGATGATGAGTTCTGGTTACTACAGAGAAACTTCATGAACAAGTACTACCAGGGGTTGAAGACACAGAGGAGAATAAACACACCAGGGCTACACCCTAAGAGCCCCAGAGAAGCTGGGGGCAGACTCAGTGTCCCTTGTGGACATCTCAAGGCCACCCATATACACAGACAAGGGTGAATTACACAAGTGTGGGTCAAAGCCCACAAGGTCAGCGTGCAACAACCTGAAAATGGTGAAGCAGTGTACGCTACATCCTCATGATAGAGGAGACGTTTAACAACATGGAAAATAGTCATAAAAGACTTTGCAAAGAGAAGCCAGGATGCAGGACTGCGGGCCCAGCAGCCCAGCGGCGCAGAGTAACAGGACGCACACAAAGGCGTCCAACACCGAGAGCATCTCCAGCTGTCAGCGAGACTCTGAGCTTCCTTTTTGCACTGTTCAGCACTTTCCAAGTTCTTCCCATTGTAAATGCAAAGTACTTCTCAGTTCTCTGATAAGAAAAAGCGATTGCCTGGCAACGACGGGAAACAGAAGAGCTGAGGACAAAGCTCAGCAGTGCAGTGCTTGCCTAGCACGCACAAGGCCCTGGCTTGGATCCCCAGGGTGGCCGAAGAAGAGAGAAAAAGAAATTGAAACAAGAACAGCAGGGGACAAGGAGGCCGAAGTGTGCGTGACCATATCATCACCCACAGAGTCTCCACCAACCAGGACCGTGGCCTCGGTGGCTGCACTGTTGTCTTCAAAATATTCGAGAAGTCTCAAACTCCAGGGGACAGGAAGTTAATTGGGGCCCAGGCCTTGAGAAATAGCCTCCTGTTTCTTCCAGGTAGTCGGATTGGCTTCCAGGATGTCCTGAAGTCCAGTGAGGCTCCCAGGGCCACCAAGTATGGTGTCCAGGTGATGCAGGCCCAGTGGCCACCAGCCCGGGTCCCTTGGGTGGTGGGAAGAGCTGAGTATGCCACGGCTCCTGGGACTTTGTGGGTGCCTGGCAAGCTGGTCTGGGATTCTCAGCCAGAAGGGCTCCTCCTCTGAGGCCTCAGGTCTCTTCCTCACCATTGCAACTGGCCCTGAGGTACATTCGGTTCTTCTTCTCAGCGAGTAACATTCAGGGCTAGACCTTCTTTATGTGACCTAGCCTCACCACTGCTGTGGCGGCTGTCAACACACAGTGTGTCCCCGGACGTCATCCCCAAGCCAAGACCACGGACACGGTTTGCTGGCTGAAGAGAGGATTTAAACCTTCTGGTCCTGTCTGGACCCGAAGCTTGAGGGTAGGCTGAATCAGGATGGAGAAGCTTCAGGGTCCAGCTGGGCTGTCCTTGGGGCAGATGGGAAGAGGACCAAAAGGCTTAGGGCAGAGAAGCCTGCACCCTTAAAAATCCCTGCAAGTCTGCAGAAGGGATATGACTAACTCAGGGTATTTGCATAGAACAGTTTGCATCTGAAGGACCCAAGCTTTTGGAACATGCAAAGCTCGTGGGGCCGTGGGTAGGGGAAACCCTTTGCCTGGGTGGAGGCAGCCAAGTGGGGGCCAGCAAAGGAGTGGGCATCCCTGGAGCAACCCTGTCAGAAGGGAGAAGGGTGTGTGCGTATATCCGGGCCAGGGCAGCGCTGCTAAAATAACAGATGTTCCAGTGAACAGCAAGTGGGAAAGAGTTTGTATTAATGAAGAATGTCTGCTTTGTTAGAGGCAAGAGAGCCTCACGCAGGTGGGCGGACCCTGCTCCACAGGGAGGGAGCCCTACCCAGCCCCTGACGTCATGGGTATATTTAGCTGCTTGCTGTGACAATAGATGATTCCAGGGCATCATCCAAAATCCCAAAGGGCATGGTGCCAGGCCTTTCTTATCTCAGTTTCCAACGGTAGTGGCTGCACAGGAACCCCAAAAATCTGCCCGACCAGGATGTCCAAATGTGATCCCTGCGGGAAAAGCCTTGTGTAAGTAAGTGAAGCTCCCCAGACCAGCTCACCTGCTGGGGAGGGATCTCTGGATCCCAGGGTGTGTGCGCCCTCTCAGTGAACAAAGCAAGGAGGCAGGGAGGCCACGGGGCTGGACTTAGGGCAGGGAGATGAAACCACAGCCAAGGGACACTCGGGGCAACAGAGATGGGAAGAGACGAGGAGGAGAATTCCAGCCCTCTGGGAGGGTGCAGAGCCTTGCAGACACCATGATTTATTTTATCTTTTTCTTCCGGTACCGGAAATCAAGCTCACGACCTTGAGCTTACCAGGCAGGCGCTGTGCCACTGAGCTAAATCCCCAGCCCCTGGACACCATGATTTGGGACTCGTGGCCTGCAGGACTGTGAGGAAACACAGGCCTAGGTACTATGGTGCGGACACCCACACACACCTGAGGGATGGAGCATCTCTCTGTGTGCCGGGGCGTGCACCGCTCAGCTGCTTCTGCACCCCCTCTTGCACATGGCTGGACCTTGTGGGGTTGTTGCACACGAAGCTGCCTCTTAAACAGCAGCCTGACACCAATACCCTTGCCCAGAAGTGTCACGACACTTGCTGTGACACCAATACCCTTGCCCAGAAGTGTCACGACGCGTGTGACCGAGCTCTCCTTGGAGCACACTGACGCCGCTTCCAGCTTTAAACCCACTCCCCGGATCTGATAGAACGCCTTTCTCTGCACCCTGACCAGCTGGGTGTCTTTGTCTTTTCCAGTCTGATTGGTTAAAGGTGCTGTCATAGCCTGATTTGAATTTGCATTTTCATTCTCCTCTCTTTCTCCTCACCCTCTGCTGTGTGTGCATGTAAGAGATTTTGTGCTTCTTTTTTTTAATGTTTATTGAAAAGCAACTATCCCTCCTCTTGATGTTAACAAATGAAAACAAAACATATCAGTTACAAGAGTATCAAAGTATAAATTAGTGATAAATCTCACCACAAAATTTATAAGACATGTACAGAAAACTCGGAAACATTACAGAGAAATTAAAAATTTCAAGAGACATTTTAAGGTGAAACACTTGAAGGTAACAATTTCTTATGAAAATCCAAAAGACCTAAAATCATTAAGACCATTTTGAAAAGGAAGAAAAAACTTTGGAAGGCTAACATGATGTGTTTCTTTTCGCGCCATCTGTTTTTTTTTTTTTTTTTTTTTTTTCCCTTGCAAAACATCTCAAATTTTACTCATGGTACAAAAGTAAGCGACGCATTAGTACAGAAAAACACAGAGCTTATAGCTCATCCTTCGAAACCAGAAGAGCCAAGTGAAGAGAAAAGAGGTACAGATTCTCATTTTCACCGTAAGAAATGAAATCAAAAGTAGACATCATGGGTCTACATGTCCTTTGCCAAGCCCCGCAATGCACCGTATTTCCCCCAAAATAAGACTTAACTGGAAAATAAGCCCCAGTATGATTTTTCAAGATGCTTGTAATATTAAACCCTACCCAAAAACAAGCCCCAGTTAAGATCATCAGGAGACAGAGGCATTTAGCGTGTTTGTTGCAACCCACATGGGACGCAGTGAATTATAAAATATTGATATATAATTAAATACGAATGAATAATAGTATTGACATTAATACAATAAATGGTAATATAAATTATAATTAGGCCTTTGTAAATACCCAGGCCAGCACCTTTGGACGAGAGGTAACGCCTATGTAAACAGAGGAACTCAAGACCTATGCTGAGTGAACAGTTGGAGTCCAGACACAGCTCATAAATACTGTGCACACTTGATAACCAGCAGACGCGCTTGTGTGTAAGGTGACTCTTCCTGCAGTACTTCATGGGCTGGGACAGACTCACTCGGTGCACTTGTGTGAAACAAAGAAACATTTTCTGAATGTCGGTGTCTGCGATTTTTCATTGCTTTTGTGTGGCCCTTTGTTCTTTTTGTTGTTGTTTTCTTTTTTGTTTTTTTTTTTGAGACAGGGTCTTGCTGTGCAGTCCAGGCTGGCCTCAAACTTGTGGCAATCTTCCTGCCTCAGCCTCCTGAGTGCTGGGATGACAGGTGTGTGCCACCACCCCCGACTGGCCAGTCATTTTTGGTTTTTTTTTTTTTGGTCTTTTTTGAGACAGGGTCTCGCTACGCAGTTCAGGCTGGGCTTGAGTTCACTTTGTAGCCCAGGCTGGTCTCGAACTGGCAATGGTCCTCCTGCCTCAGCCTCCCGAGTGCTGGGATTACAGGCGTGCGCCACCATGCCTGGTGGTTAGGCCAGTCATTCTTAACTGTCATCATTTCTGTTGCTGCTCCTTTCTCAGAAATCTTCAATTAACACTTGATATACTGGAAACTCTGTGAAGCCCGGCCTGCAAGAGGTGAGATGGGTGAAGAATTCATGGGATCGAATCACCGACAGCCACGTCGCCAGTGCATTATGAAGAGGCTGCAGGGACAGGAAGTGCTCATTGTAGGAAGGCTCTGTTGCTGGGCTCAAGAGATCGGGGCCAGTGCTTCTACAGGAAACAGAGGTGCAAGAGATTCAGGTGGGAATTTGGGGTTTGGGGTTATGACGATATTCTGGAAGAGGACGACATGACTGCATTTGAATAAATGTAGATTATTCAGACGCATTTTTGGGGGAGGGGGTACCAGGGATTGAACTCAGGACCTTGCACTTTCTGGGCAGGCGTTTGTGCCACTGAGCTATATCCTCAGCCCTAAATGTAAATTATTGTACATGAAGAAAATAAGACATCCCTTGAAAACAAGTCCTATTGTGTCTTTTGGAGCAAAAAATTAACGCAAGACTTGGTCTTATTTTCAGGGAAATACGGTAGGAAGAAGCACAGGGCTTTGGCGTGTGGAGGCGGGAGGTGCAGGGATCAGAGCTGGCCTGGCCTCCTCTGGGGGCGTCCTCACAGGTGGGTGAGGCCGGACAGCACAGTGGCATGAACCACAGGATCTGGCCTCGGCACCCTGTACCACAGAGAGGGAGCTGTGGGCAGGGTCGTGGGCTGGCGGCTGCCTGGCACGCTGGGCTCTTAGTCCCTTAGTGCCCTTGCACTAGGTGCCTGCCCAGGGGCCATGGGGAAGGAGCTGGTGCAGCTGGGAGACAAAGCCCTAGAGAGGCAGCGGGTGCTGCAGCCCCAGGAACGAGGGTGCTCAGGGTCCGAGTCCAGCCAGGTCCCCACTTGCCATGCAGGGCCCAGGGCAAGGGCCGGCAGCTGTGGAGCTGGAGCTGAGGAGACACCTACAAGGACATATTCAGTCCAGCCACAGAGCACAGGCCAGGAGGTGGGTCTGGGGTGTGGCCAGGGAGACACTTGGCAATGCCAGACCCAGAGTCAGGTGTAGAGGCAATGCCTAGCACCAGGACAGCGTGCACTCAGCTAAACTGAGGGGGCTTGTACTAATCTAAGGGGCTGATACTACAGATGCCCGGATGCAGGTCAGGATTCAGACCTCTTCCACTTTGCTGTCCTGATTCCTATTTTACAGTCCCTCATGTTAATCTTGACTTGGGACCCAAGTGGCTGCTTGAGCAGCTGTTATCAACTCTGTACTCCAGCCTATAGATTTGTCACTGAGTTCTGGTACAACATGAGAAATGTAGCCTTTTATGTGGATAGAATATATCCAGCTGAAACTTGGGGGTCTTACATCTAAGTGGGAACATGGGGTGAGTGTTGGAGTAGGTAGCAGTTTTCTGTAACCCACCCTTGTGACTGCCTCAGGATCTCGGGCTGACCTAAGGCAGCCTCCTGGCTGCATGTTCACAGCTCAGACTCCATCTCTGCTAAATCTGCGTCACGAGCTCCCCGAGTCTGTGTCACAGTTTTCCTCTTCCTCCCAGCGTCCGCAGTGCTGCCTCCCTAAGCTCTGCATATTTCTGAGGGGTGCAGTCGGGAAGCTGGGGCCAGTGGCTGCCTCCTGATGTCTGTAATGCAGGCCCCTCCTTGGGTCACCTGGAACCCAGGTTGTGCAAGCCTGGCTCCTCCCCCAGGAAGCTGTGGAATGCTCTCCCATGGTCCGTGTGGACACAAGGTACACTCAGTGACGCTATAGAGCCACTTAGTAATCAAGGTCAGATCAGAGCCCGGGGGAGGGGGGACAGTCCCTTTCCACCCCGGACGACACAAGGTTCAGGATGTGACGGCGTGGAGGTTGGGACAGCATGGCCCTCAGCCAAGTCTCTGTGGCCAGGCTTCCACCACACGTCCAAGATCCTCTCCCTGCGCCCACGGGAGCTGCCCCGGGCCTGGATGGCAGTGACTCAGCCCTGGACATGCCGGGCTCCTCGCTCCTCACAGCCTGCGAGCGTTAGACAGCGCGTCACCAATGCAAACACGGCCCTGCATCGTTAGGGACCGTGACATTTGAGCAGGCAGCCTGAGGCCCATCCTAGAAAGGAGTGGGGCTGTCGCTCTCCTCTGTCACGGGCGTCTGACCGGGGAAGGGCTGCGGTTATCATAAGCTCCTCACAGCAGGCCTGGGGCAACTGGATGTGTAATTCCTCAGCGCTTCCAAATATCAAGTAATGAGGGCTCATGCAGCTGAGGGCCCGCGGTGAGCTCTGGAGTTGTTTCCCAAAGGCCTGATTTCTACATTAATCAGTAAGCCATGTCCAGGGAGTGTGAGCCCCGGAACATTGTTTTCCTCAGTGCTGTCCCAGAAAACTCGCGCACACAGCCCCGTCCGAGTGCTCCATCCAAGTGCGGGCCTTCGAGCACTTAGCCCCTGTGGCTGCCAACTCCAGGCCTGCTCTAGACCACAGGGCCCAGCACCCTGCCCTGAGAGCCTCAAGGTACCAGCACCAGGACGTGGGCTCCAGGGTGCTGCTCAGGCTGGTCAGAGCCGATCTTCCTCCCTACCTGCTGTGAGTCAGAAGTAGGGGCCTCAGATGAGGTCGGGCTGGCAGGGAGCGTCCCCAGGTGGCAGGCACAGAGGTGCCTGGCCCCCTCCCTCACCTGATCCAGCCTGCAGATCTAAGTTGCCCAGGGTGGCCTCAAATCTTCTCGGGCAGGCACCATGCACACCCCCGGGGTGGGAAGGGCTGTAAATGCAGACAGGCCACGCTAGCCGGGCAGGGATGAGCTCAGTGGCCCCTGGTGGACCAGAGCAGGTGTCTGGTCCAGCTTGCTCCTGCTCGCCAGAGTCCGAGGACACAGGCTGTTAGCCACCAGCCCATCCCGGTTCTCCTGGTGCCTCGGGCAGTGACCTTTCCCAGCCACTGTCACCCTTCCAGAGTCAGCCAAGTGAGGCCTGCACTGGGGACTGAGAGACAGTGGCGGAAGGAGGAAGTGGGGCATCTTGGGTCTGACCCGAGGAGGCCAGAGAGCAGGAAAGGGGAGCTGCTAGGGGGTCCTGGGGGCCAGCCTATCTCACTGTCCCCATCACAGAAGCCACTGGCCAGGGCCCCAGAGGGTGCGCGGTCTCAGCACAAGATCTCGGGACAGCAGAGGCCCAAGGACCCCAGCCCCCAGCTGCACACAGCCCCAGCAGGGCCTTTGTGAGGACCTTTCCTCTGCTTTCTCTTCCTCTTCCTCTTCCTCCTTCTGCTTCTGTGTCCCGGGGATTGAGGCCCAGGGCCTCTACACTGAGCTGTATGCCCAGCCCATTTCATTTTATTTTACTTTATTTTATTTTGAGACAAATTCTTACTAAATTCCAAATTGCCCAGGGTGACCTCTAACCTAAGATTCTGCTGCCTCAGCTTCCCAGAGAGCCGAGATTGTAGGTGCGTGCCTGGCTAGGGCGTCCCTTGCTCCTGGCCCTGCCCTGGGGCTGGCAGGTCCTCCGGCCTGGGGAAACTGCACACAGGAGTGTGGCAGGTAGATAGGCAAGGCCGGGTGCTCTGGTGGGTCCCTTCCCCACCGCCGCTAGTCACTCGGGCTGCTCTCTGTCCTTTTCAGGGCGGGTGACACCTTCTGCCTGGATCTTAGGGCTGCTTGTGTATGCAGTCTCTGCGCTGGGCCGGGACTCTGGCTGGTTTTCTGTGGTGTCGCTAGCACCTCGGACAGTGCTCACTGGGGCCTTCATGCATGAATGAATGAGTGAATGAGCCAATGAACAAATGCAGGCATGAGACGGTAGAGAAAGCCGGGCGTGGTGGCGCATGCCTGTAATCTCCGCACTCGGGAGGCTGAGGCAGGAGGATCATTTTGAGTTTGAGACCAGCCTGGGCTACAAAGTGAGCTCAAGGCCAGCCTGAGCTGCATAGTGAGACCCTGTCTCAAAGAGACCAAAAAAACAAAACAAAACCAAAAAAAGAGATGTTAGAGAAAAGGGGATGCCTGTGTGTGACGGTCCTCAGAGCCTTCCACCAACTGAAGGGACCTGCAGACCCAAGAGTCATCTGTTTCCTCCCCAGAGGCCCTCCCTGGCTGTGGCTCACCCCAGTTGTACCCCACTGAGGTCCTGCAGGGGCCGATCTGGGTGCAGCCCACTCATGAGAACCCTGAGACAGGTGAGTGGCCCAGAAGTGCAGCCTGGCCTCCGCTGCCCTGCGCTCTGTCACCTGCAGGCCAGGCGTGCACGCTGCTCTTTAGTAGCCTGTTTGCGGAGCCTGGCCATGTGTCCACGTGTCTGTCACTGCGACTGCAGGGCCCAAGGAGCCGGGCAGTCTCATCTCTCAGGGGAGCCAGCAGACGTTCCGGGAAGGGCTGGGCATGGGAGCCTGGCCTTGCGGCCTCTCAGTGACTTCCTGTTGTTTCCTTGGCCACAAGCACAGCAGCTGCCCGTGGGGGCCTGCGTCTCACCTCCGAGGCTTGAGGGGAGATCCACAGAGCCTTGTGAGGACAGCAGAGGATGCGTCCCCTCTCCGTCCCTGTGACCCGAGGGCTCCCTGGCTGCAGCAGTGCTCTGCAACATTCTCATGCTGTCCTGTGCTGTCCCCGCATCCCGGGACCCGCGCCACGCCCACCTGCTCTGCATACTCTGGGCTGGCGGCTGGAGAGGACAGGAAGATGGTGTCTTGCCCTTGGCCACAGAGCCTGCAGGCAACCTGGACCACCGAGCCACACAGCCCCCCACCTCTGTCAGACCTCTCCTTGGTGAGCGCTGGAGCGTGAGACAGGTGGCAAGTGTGTGACAGGGAGCACCAGGTGGGACTTGGAAGCAGCAGCCCGAGAGAGAAGCGGTAGGCAGCTGCAACTTGCATCGGTAGGAGGGGCACAGTAGATCAGGCTGTTGACTGAGCAAACTGCAGTGTTTCCAGAGATGGGAAGGCGGAGTCCGAGGGGCAGGCTGGATGAGACCAGTGCAAAGAGATGGTAACAGACTGGAGGGCTGACCCTAGATCTCCTCACGCGCTTACTGACATGCATTGTGTAATAAGATCTCCACCCAGAGCGGGGACATTTCTGGACTGTGTGTGAACTCAGGCCTGCAAGGCCACTAAACTCCACTCTTCAGAGACCTCTGCCCCTTTTGAAAAAAACTGTGAATATTAATGCAGTACCTTTGAGACCCCAAGAAACTGACACTCCTCCCTGGGGAGGCTGCTGTATCTGCAGCCTGCTTTGCTGTCTTTTTCTGGGCCTTCCTCCAGGCCAGCCAGCTGCCTCTCTTCCCTCTAATAAACTCACATTCTATTCTCACTGTAGAACCAGTCCATGCCTGACTTCCATCTCACATGCAGCTAAGGACCCACAGCAGTGGGGGACACGGGTGCAGCTTCCTGTGGGGCAGTCAGGAGGCCGGTGGGGGAGGGCCTGCAGCCAAGAAGTGGGGAACCACCTCCTTATGCTCAGCCTGCTTGGGCCAAGAGACACCGCGATCCTCCAAGGAGGCCAGGAGCTCGGGCTGCACCCAGTGGGTCCGGCCATCTCCACTTGCGCCCCAGGACACAAGCAGGGCTCTGTCCCTGACCTCCCCTTCCAAGGACAGGTTGACTTTTCCCGTGTTGCGTGGCCTTGGCTGGGGCAGCTCAGCAATCCGCTCCTGCAGGGAAGTCCCGGCCCCTCCCCTCCTGGTGCTGCTGGGGCAGGGCTCTTGCTAAGCTACCCAAAACAAAACAAAGGCTGGCTGCCACCTGCCCCTTACGTGAGCAGCATTTGCTCCTCTCGTATTTGCGTGTGACCAGCTCAAGTGACTGAGCATCCGGCTCTGGGCTGGAATGAGTGTCCTGGTTTCCTGGGACTGCCCTGAAAGACCACCAGACACAGGGTGGCTTGAGCAACAGACAGGGTGGCCGGGGTACAAGACTCCAAGGTGTAGGCCTGGGCCGCTGACCCCCCAGTCCCCAGGAGAAGGTCCCTCCTTGCTGCTCCAGCTCCTGGAGGCTCCAGGTGTCCCAGGTTACAGCTGCGTCACTGTAGTCTCCGCCTCTGTCTTATCCTCTCCTCCTGGTGTTGATCTCTGCCTCCTGCCCATGAGGACACATGTGACAACATCTAGGACTGCCCTGCTAGTCCAGCAAAAACTCCTCTACTGATCTGTAACTTAATCGCCGTGTGAGGTAATGTCACAGGCAGTGGTCCTTGTGATATAAGGGACATGCTAGATGTCAGGTATGCTGAGTTCATGTTCCCTGAGTAGAAAAACGAGTTCTACGGAGCAACGGAGGTTAAGAGTAGGAAAATGTTTTGGGAGAAGGAATACCTCCCAAGAGACAGGAGGGGTCCTGAATGGGTTGCCAACAAGCCCACCTCTCTAAGGAAGTTTTATAGAGCAAAATCATGAGGCCAGTACAAAGGTGGGTCAAAATTATGATCAACCAATAAGATTGCAAGTATAGTCGCTTAGGTAGCATTGATCTAATGGTAGCAAGGTACACGGTGACATCATTAACCTTGGTGGCTAATCTGTAGCCTTAGTCTTGTCATTAGTCTTAGTCTTAGTGGGTGGGAGAGGATGGTCCACCCCTAACGAGATAAAGGGAAATCGCAGAAGGGTGATACCGATAATCCCAAGCCTCCATTCATCCCTTAGGGAAGTATGTAAATCTAGCCATTGTGACTTTAATCTTCAAATGGCCTTGTGTCCTTCCGGGGCAGTCCTGATGCACTCTTATCTTCTGCATTGACTCCCTCGAGGGCCAAGCACTGTCTCACCGCCTGCTATGTTTCTACCAAGCTTGGCTGTCTGTTATACTCTGGCTGGGGACGCAAGGCCTGAGCTGCGGGCCCCATGCTGGAAGCCCTCTGTACCCAGGCCAGGGGCCATGCTGCAGCCTGAGGACCATGCTCACAGCTGTGCCTGAGAGCGCAGCCCTTCACACCCTGAACCTGCCTCTCCCCTGAGCTGGCCTGTCCTCCACCTGGAGATGAGGCTGGAGGGCCAGGAACTTCGCCCGCCCCAGCCTCCCCTCTGCTCCTGTGTGTAGCCGGCATAGCACATCCCACTGCCCGGGCTCTTGGCGGCCCCTCCAGGGGAAGCAAGGGGTGAGAAGGAGCAGAAGGTGGGATAGGTCAGGGGCCCAAGACGGGCTGTGTTCCTCGGGTCTGGGTCCCCCTGCCAATGTGTGGAGTAGGTGCCCAGTGCCAGCTATTTCTAGACCCACCCCAAGAGGCAGAGGGACAGAGGGGAGCCCCTTGCAGCCTGATTTCAGCCCTGCCTCCCACCAGGCACTGGAGCCTGGAGCCAGAGGACTGTCCCTGGATGGCGAGATCGGGTGCCAGGCGCTGTAGCCCTGCACAAGGGGCCAGTGTTCCTCTCTTTGCCCAATCAACACTCAGGATGCATCACAGAGCAGCTCCTCAAGGGTTCTCTTTCTCTGACTGGCAGCAAACACTGCGGCCCATCAAAGAACCCCATACAAAGCCCCACTCTGGGCGACCCTGTTTGCTTCCCAACCCTGTCAGTCCTCAAGGAACACTGTTAGGGGCAGTTCCAGGAGGGAGCTACCCACTCCCCACTAGCCCTATGTCAGGATCCCAGATCCCTGTTCCCACAGAACATTCTGGAACCCAGCTCAGCCCAGATCCCTGTTCCCATAGAACATTCTGGAACCCAGCTGCACCATGGGTAGTCCAGCCTGTCTCCTTGTGTCACTTGCTGGCTCTCACTGTGGATGGACCGTATCTAGATCCTGCCTTGCTCCGATGCCTGTGTCCATCACCTACATGCTGGGCCGGTCCCCATGGGCACCACCTGAGGGTAAACCTTGGCACAGCTGGGAACCAGCTGCCCAGGGATGGCTGCCTCTAGTGACAGTGGTGAGAGAAGGATCTAGACGGTGGCTCTGGTTAGCGTCACTCTAGCACATCAAGCCAAGGTGACTCGTGAACAGCTGGATTCCAAGATGGCCCCTAAGTCACTGGTGCTGAGCAGTTGGCCGGGCAGGAAGGAAGGCTGGAGAAGGAGTCAGGACTGTTCTTGTGCCCACTTGAGATGCCAGGGATGGGCACTCCCTCCTCCACCTTCCAGATCCTGTTTATTGTGACAGTTTTCAAGCAGACACAAAGAGGAGAATAACAGGCCTCATTTCCACCAACACATCACCATTTGATTTTCCGCTGCATTTGACTTCTTATTTGGGCGAGTGAAATATTTTAAGGAAACTGTACACAACTTCAAGTATTTCACACGCATCCTCGACAGACAGGATGTCTAACACTACCTCGGTACTATGTGCCCAACCACCCCGTATGTCCCTAATGCCACCGATCACAGGCCACGCTGAAGTTCCCATGGTGCCCCGGGTCACAGGGGTGACTGCTGCTACACAGTCCCCACCCGCAGGCGCTCGCTCTGCGTCCTACATTTGTTTTTATTTTATAGCAGTTCTCCCCTTTCCCCTTCATGCAGAGGTTTGTTCAAGAAACCTGGCTAGAAAGTCCCTGCCCAGTAGTGCTGAGGTCAAGCAGATTCTCGGGCTCTCTTCCCCATGATTTGCTCAACAGGAATTGAGATGCAAATGCTGGATTTGATCCCGCCTCCCCGCCCTGGGAAGGAAATCGTCAGCCTCATGGGGTTGGTGAGTTGTCCAGCTGTCCCACGAGGTGAACACGTGGTGTCAGCATGGTGTTCCTCTCTGCTCTTTTGTTTGTTTGTTTGTTTGTTTTCTGGTACTGGGAATTGAACTCACGACCTTGCGCTTGCCAGGCAGGCGCTGTGCCGCTGAGCTCCTCTCTGCTCTAAACAGCCAATTTCCCAGGACATTTCCTTCCCAGCTTTCAGATCTGTTGGTGACGGTGATGTAAATTACTGTTGCTCAGGGTGACCGACAGTGCTTCTCAAGTCCTTCTCCTCGCCCTGGACTGCCAGCCAAGCCTACCAGTGAAAGCGAGTTACCACGTCCGCCACCTGGACTGCGGTCTGCCCCGATGTAGGTGGTCAGGGAAAGATAGCATAAATGTGCGCTATCTTCCATTACCAATTTTTACAGTGTGAAGTCGGCATGAAATTAGTTCCAGCTGTAGTAAGTGAGATTAATTGTTTTTAAACTTTCTTTTTCAGTAGCACTGGAATCAGTGGATTATTGTTTTATATTGTTTATAGCTTCATGTATGCTAGGCAAGCGCCCTGCCTTTCCCTTGCGTGGATGTTCCCGTGTTGAGCTTGATCAGCTGGGCTCTCCAGAGGTCCTGGCTGGCCCTGGCCAGGGAAGAGCCCGCAAGCTGGCCTCTCTGCCCTTGGCCATGATATAATTCGTCTCCAGCGCCTTCCTTGATTTCTGGCACAGGAGGCATCTGGGGCTCAGGTACCGCCACCTCTGACCTAGGGTCACCATTTACCCACAAGCTCTTACCAAGTGCCCAAGCTGGTTTGGTGGCCAAACTCGAGGTACTCTGGGGACTCCTTGCTCCTGAGTGGCCGCTGCTACCCAGCCGCCCCAGGGGTGAGAACCAGGAGATCCACACTTAATTTCTCCAATCCATGTTGTATACTCGACCCATTCCAGTCTGTATTTGTATGTTTTCTCTCTTTCAACAATAATTTTGGTGCATTCACATAATTACTTATTGGTCTTATCTTAGAAAGGGGAAAAATCATTTCAAATGATAATACTAAATTGGTTTTTTGTTTGTTTGTTTTTGATTTTTGTCTTTTTGAGACAGGGTCTCGCTGTGCAGTTCAGACTGGCCTTGAGCTCACTTTGTAGCCCAGGCTGGTCTCAAACTCGCAAAAATCCTCCTGCCTCAGCCTCCTGAGTGCTGGGATTACAGGCGTGTGCCACCATACCTGGCCAGTAATACTAAATTCGACACTAATGAAAAGGTTTAGTGAATGATATGATTTCTGTGTCATTTTTTTTGATCTTAAAATACATCTTATTTTTGTATTTGTTTTTTTTTTTTGAGGCAGGGTCTCCTTATATAGTTCAGGTTGGCCTCAAATTCACTGTGTAGCCCAGGCTGGCCTTGAACTCAGGGTAGTCCTCCTGCCTCAGCCTCCTAAGTGCTGGGATTATAGGTGTGTGCCATCACATCCGGCAGCACTTTCAAAAAAGGTTTAAACTACACTTTCTAGCATTTGAAAAAATCTTTCCTTATTTGGTTATGTTACAAACTCTATATGTTTTTTTGGATTCCTTCATTAAGGACACTTTCTTTTTAAAGTTCATTTTCCAAATATGGTGACTATTCATCCAGTTCTAATGTCAAACACCATAGCCTTGCACTCTCAGAGACTGGTGCCCCACCCCCACCTTGTTTTATCTGCTGAATTCATGTTAGACTGGATTCCTGAAGCAGAAGGGTGGCTGGATTGGGCAAAATGCCAATGACCCTGATTTCTGGGGATAGATGCTGTTGGGATGAGGCGGGAATGGCCCAACCTCTGAACCTAAGTAGCCAGGTAAGCTCAGCAGAGATCAGACTCATCCATCCCTTAGGCTCGTAGGATGGTGGACCGGGCCAAACTCACGTCCACCTGGGACCTGGGCACATGACCCTGCTCAGAACAGCTGTCTTTGCAGATGTCAGTCAAGGTGAGGTCCTGCTAGATTACTGTGGCCCTGAATCCAGTGGGTCCTGTAGGGAGAGAAGGAGGGGCCATGTGAGGACAGAGGCAGAGATGGGTGCCAGAGTGTGGGGCCGAGGAACCATCCTCCTCCAGAGCCACGGGGAGGGGGTGGCCTCCTGCCACCTAGTCTCAGGCTACCAGAACCACAAGAGAGGGAGCCTGTTCCAGTTGCTTTTGGCCATCCACTGTGTGCTCAGGAGAGGAGAAAGGCTCTATAAGACAGCTGAAGGCTGGGACACCTGGCGTGGGCCCAGACATTCTGATTCCAGGCCTGCATGACAGACAAGCAATCTTCTGCAGTGGCTTCCTCCCAGTCAGTGATATGTGGGCTTTGGTGGCCTCTCTGTGAAGTTCTCCCCAGGTTTAGGCCAAGAGGCACATCACAAATGTGGCTGTCCCACAAGTGGTGGGTGGTCTGCACTGCTGGCTGGGGCCTCTGTGGAATGACTGGGACAGGGATGCATCATGGGTCAGCTTTCCTGCTGTTGGGACTAAACACTGGACACCCTCCACTTAAAGGAGAGACTTGTTTGGCTCATGGTTCCAGAAGGTGCAGTCCATGGTCACCGGTTCCAAGGCAGAAACAAGAGAAATGGTTGGTGGAGAGGCATGGTGGAGAAGCTGCTCTACTCACGGTAACAAGGAGGTAGAGTGCAGGGGAACAGCTGCAGAGGAAGGGGCCAGGGACGAAGTAGAGACCCCTAGTCCCCCCTCACCAGACAGAGCAGAAAAGTGCTTGACACCTGAGACAACTCTCACGCCAATGAAGTTGACAAGCTAGAGTAATGGTTGCAGCAGGGTGTGGTAGCCCATGATAGTAATCCCAGTACTCTGGGAGGCTGAAGCAGGAGGTTTGCAAGATCAAGCCTAGCCTGTCTCAAAATTAAAAGGAAAAAATATATACATAAAAACTCTGGGGATATAGTGCAGTGCAAATGCCCTGTGTTCAATTCTCACTACTGGAAAAAGAAAAAAAAAAGATGAACTGACACAGGGGGCAAAGGCAGCTGTGTGTGTGTCTCCATGGTCCCTGTCAGAGCACGAGCAAGACAGCACCAAGTTCTTCCACAAACTTGGTCCCTGAACAGCAGAGAAGCTCAGGCAGGTCTCTGCTGCACACGCAGCAGCCCTTTGAGACTGGGTTCTCGGCACCCCCCATGCCCTCGTATCCCAGACGGGAGGTCCCTGAGGGTCATGGTGCTGGGGCCTGGCCCAGCTCCCCTTATGCCTCACACTTGGAATTCCTCTCTCGTTCCTGGGATGCCCCGCTACCTTCCCCATAAAGCAAAAGGCCCAGTGTCCCTCCCCAGTGGCGGGACACTTGTCATGGGGCAGTGGCACTGCCAAGCCCATCTAGAGGACGGTTCCTGACAAACAGGTCTGCCCACGAGGGCGCCCCCTAAACCCTGCTGTGTTTCGCTGCGAGGAAGCATCAGCCCCCAAACTGAGGGACCAGACGCTGTGTGACAGGTGCTGGACAGCGCTCACAGACGGGGCGCTCGGGATTTGCAGGTTCCATTGTTTCCTCCCGATTTGGGGGTTTAGTGTGCATCCGTCTTCACTGACGAAGTGAGGTGTGGACGGAGCCAGGTGCTGCCCGCCAGACACCAGGGTCTTTCTGACTCCTACAGGGAAGGTGGGGAGGCGGCTCCCCCGGCCTGAGGCTGCTTGGGCTTGAACTCCCTCCACCCCTGCAGATAGCGGGACGGTCGCAGGGCCAGGGCCGCACGCTGTGCAGGGCGTCGGGTTGCCTGGAGCACGCTGGAGATGCAGCGCCAGGTGGAGGTGCGCATGAGTCTGCGTGGCCAGCTCCCAGCGCACACGTAGGCTCGCTGTGCTGATTAAGGGGACCGACGGACCCACCCAGCCCCAGTCTGCAGTCACAGCTTCGGAGGCTTGGTGCATGTCTTCACCACTTGGAGCCTCAGCTTTCCTGTCTGGAAAGAGGGGGCGGTAGTGTGTGATAGCGGTTCTGTGCTCATGGGAATGGCGGTGAGGGGAAGCTTGAGGCGCGCAGGGGGCACTGCTCCCAACTTGGTCACTGAGTGACCCCGGCTGCCACACCCCAACGCTGACCAGGCCCCCGTGGAGGCTGGGACAGTGCAGGTCCCTCGAGGTGAGGCTCACAGGCTGTGTGAGCTATCCGCTCTCTCCCTGGGATTCTTGAGATGAGGCGCCCATCGTTAAAATAATTAGCTTCCGGCTGTCCTCCGTTTCAGTAATTACATCCTCAATGATAGGTTTCCCTAGTTCCTTACAAAGATTCTTTAGAAAACACCAGCCGCGCCAGCTGGGCTGGGGATGTGGCATCTTGCCTGAGCTAGGCTGGGATGCTGGGCTCAGCCACAGAGGGATGGGTGCCCAGGAGCACTGGCCATGTCCCTCTCCGAGCCGGGGCCTCCCCTTCCGAAACTGCAGTCCCTGGGCACTGTAGTGGCCCCCCAGGGTGACCCCAGGTCGGGCTGGGTTGCAGAGGGGAGGGGCCAGCCTGTCCTGCAGGGAGTGAGGTAGTGGGGAGTAGACACCGAGGCCCAGAGGACATGGGTGCCACGAACGAAGCTGTCCTTGGGTGGCGCAGTGTGGTTAGAGGGGTCAGGTGGGCGGAAGCCGGGTCTGGGGACTGCTTTAGAGGGCGGTCCAGGGTCACGGTGAGCTGCAGGGATCTAGCACAGGCTTCTCTCTGGTCCCTCTATGAAGCCCGGAGAACCCTGTGCCAACACGGAATCACATGGCGTGAGATTCCTTTTGATTGTAACTGACACAACCCAAGCCAAGCTCATTTCAGAAATGAAGAGGGCTTGTAGGTGGACTCAAGTAGAAAAATGTAGGGTCCAGGTGGCTTCAGGGAGGGCTGGATCCAGGAGTTCAAAAGTTGTCACAGAGCGCTGAACTACTCAGACTGTAACTTGATCGCAACTGTGGTAGCTTCATGCTCAGCGAAGGCAGCCCGGGAAGCCCCGGCTTAGGAGGCTTTGGAACCCCTGACTTGAAGGGTCAGGGCCATCCTGGGCTGACTTGCCAACGACAGCCTGGGCAGGACTTCTGAGTGTTGGGACTTGGGGCACACGGCAGCGAGCCGCCAGCTGATGGGCAGCCCCCTCCTTGGCTGTCTCGGGGCCTCTGCCTCCTCTCCCTCACCCTTCTCCTCCTGGGGTGACTCGAGGAGTGGCCAGTGCTGGGGACACCATTGCGACTCCATACATCCTGGGGTGCAGAATGCTCAGAAGGGCACTGTGAGCCCTCCTGGACCACAGGGCACACGTGGGACCGAGCGCTCACGGGTGGGGAGCTGTTTGTCTCCCAGTGTGGACGCACACACACGTGTGTGTGAGCCAGACACAGAGACGGAGAGACAGCGCACACGGCAGGACTGACACCCGCAGGCCGGTGTCACCCCTACAGGGACGTGGGCCCTGGGAGGGCTGCCACCCCGTGCGACCCCTCCATCCCAGGCACGTGAGTTTTCTAAAACTGTCTCTTCCCTCTTGGCTGGCACGGGCTGCAGGTCCATCCAGCATCTGCGTCGCTTTGACGTGCATGGAAACTCTACCTTGTGACTCATGGGGTGGCCCACGGGAGGAGCACGGGACACAGGGGGCAGTGGGGGCAGCTCAGGGGTCACGGCCCTCTCCCATGACCCACGTTCCCAGCTCTTGGGTGAAGGCTGGTGTCCTGGCAGGCGGCCCCCGGCAGCTGACTGACAGGGGCGCAGCCCTCAGCTGGCCCGGCTCCAGGAGGGCAGAGTTCCAGAATGCAGGCGTTGGGAGCGGAGCAGCCCAAGGGCAGCAAGTGGCCTCCACACCCTCACGCGATCCTGCTGGCCTCTCCTGGCCCAGCCTGGCGGCTGTGCCCACAAGCCTAGCACACAGTACCCTGCAGAGCCCTGGGGGGCAGGGCATGGTGTGCAGCTGACACCCCAGAAAGTGCCCAGAGCCCCCCAGTTGGGACCTCCCTCTGCACGTCTGCACCTGTCTCTGTGTACCGGGCCTGGCCGGGCTGGGGGTGGACAGCCATGCCTCATGTGTGCCGACTCAGCAGATATCAGGGCACCTCCCCCAGGCCACGTCTGGGCATGGTGCACCCCGCTCCACCCTCTCCATGCCTGCATGCTCTTCTGTGGGTGATTATGTGACCTGTGTGCGTGTTTGTGTATTGTGTGTCTGTATGTGTATACAGCAGCCCACATGTGCATTTGTGTGTTGTGTGTTTATGTATGAATGTGAGGCCCATTCACATGTGCATTTGTGTGTTGTGTGTGCGTGCAGCGTGCCTCTGTGTGTATATCTGCAAGTAAGCCTGGTTTAAAGAGTGATTGCGTGAGCTGATGCGGAAGCCACACGCTCAAGCCGCCTGGTTGATGGAGGCTGTAGTGGCCTCCAGGCAGCAAGCAGGTGTTCACGGGCCCGGGGTGGGGCAGGGACCCCTGAGGCTGCGTGGCCAGAGCGGAGGAAGCCTCATAATGGTAGGTGGGTGTCTGGGGTGGGAGAGGACAGGGGACCCTGGGGAGGGAGGCACCACCCCGGGGGCTTCCACGAGCAGCCTCCTGGGACCTTGGGAAACAAATCATCCAAAGCAGCACAGGTGAGTGGTGGGCACCAGCATGACCTACGGTCAACCGCTCAGGTAAGGCCCAAGGGAAGTGACAGTCCCTGTGACAAGGGGCTGGGCAGTGAGCGGATGGCTGGCGGGTCTCACCCTGGTCAGCTGGTCTTCCTGGTTGTGCTGCAGCCAGTGTGGGTGGGACAGTGGAGTGTGGCACTGATTTGCCCACCGCTTCCAAGGAAGACAGAAGCAGAGAGTAAGGTGCCGCAAGACAGGACCAGACTCAAGAAAGCGGCAAGTTTCATTTCCAGCAATAGCCAAATTGTTCCCATCACCACCACCACTACCATGAGCACCACCGGCACCGTTATCACCACCACCATGACCATCATCGCTACAACCACTACCTTACAACCATCACCACCACCACCAGTACCATCATCACCATCATCACCATTATCACCATGATCACTACAACTGTAACCGTCACCCTGACCACCATTACCATCATCATCTCTACCACCACCATCATCACCACTACCATGACCACCTTCACCACCACTACCACCACCACTATAAATATCACTGACCATCACCACTACAAACACCACCCTTATCACTGCTACCATCACTACCACTGATATCATCACTACCAACATCATCACCGTCATCATTATACCAACACCATCATCACCATTATCACTACCACCACCACCATCACCATCACAACCAGCACCATCATACCATGCTCATCATCACCACCACCATCACCACATCACCACCAACACCATCATCACCATTATCACTACCACCACCACCATCACCATCACAACCAGCACCATCATACCATGCTCATCATCACCACCACCATCACCACATCACCACCAACACCATCATCACCATGACCATCACTGCTATTATCACCACCATCATCACCACATCATCACCATCACCACAAACACCATCATTACCATGCTCATTACCACCACCACCATTATCATCACCATGACCACCATCACCATCACCATCACCACCACCACTATCACCACCACCACCATTGTCATCATAACTGTTATTGCTATCATCACCACTACCATATAAATATCACCATGACCATCATCACTACAACCACCCTCCTTACTACCATTACCATTGCCACCACCACGACCGGTACCATCATCATCCCTACTACCATGCTACCATCATCGCCATCTAATTACTACCATTAGGGTAAGGGCTGGATGTTTGTTTGTCCTCATCCTTTCTCCATCCCTTCTGTGCTGCCTAAACCATGTTCCGGGAAGCTGCCTGCCAGGTAGGGACTTCATATGGGTGCAGGGCCCCATCTTTGGCATCTAGCTGGGGCTTCAGTCATTGGAAGCAGGAGGAGCACCAGAGGGAGGATGGACAGAGAGGAGGGACAGTGTCTCCCTTCCTTCCTTCCTGTCTAGTGGCAGTGGCGCAGCCCGCCGGTGGCCCTTCCCTGACGCCTCAGCAGCCCACGTCTGCCCCTCGTCTTGCCAGTATCTTCAGAAGTGCTCTCTTTGTGACAGATTGCTCCAAACCCCTCTGACAAATGGGCCATCTGCTTCCTGCAGACGCTGAGAGGTGCCAGGCCTGTGATGTGTCAGGCATAGCACACACGCCCGGAGGATCCCAGCGGTGCCTACACAACTCCCACTAGCTCCAAGTGTCTGCTGGCACCTGTGCCTGGAACGTCCGGGGCTGAGCGGGGCTGCAGTACTGCAGGGGCATGGCCTGGGGAGCCGGGCGGGGCCGCGAGAATCAGAAAGGAGCCATTCACCAGGTACCGGGATTACCCATGGCTGTGGGGTGAGCCACAGGAGACCCCCGGGACCTGTCCTGGCTACCTGGGGCCGCCTGGGTGGTGGTGGTAAAAGGGGGTGGTAAAAGTGGGGTAAAAGGCGCTGAGCTCTGGAGTCTGAGGGCCTGGAGTGGGGAGGGGAAGAAAGGCTGACCTGCTGCACCCCTGGGGTACGAAGCCTGGCTAGTCACAGCAATGGCCCACCAGCTCTCTTGCGGGAGGGGACACATGCCAGGGCAGGGCAGGCATGACCTCACTGGACAGGTGCTAGCTGGAAAGGAATGTTTGTTTCTGCTGTGGGCCAGCCAGGAGAGCAGACGGCTGGCACCCAGGCTGGACCTGGCTTCCTTTCCTCTGGGCTTCCAGCCCCTGCCAGGTCCTTGGGACGCATTTCTCAGTGGGTCTCAACCTCTGGGGTCACAGTCTCCTTCCCTCTGGTCTCTGTGACTTCTACAGCTGCTTCATGGTCACCTTGTCCTCTCTCTCCTTCCTCTGCACAGTGACGAGGTGCCAGCCACGCTGAGCACCTGCCACCCACCTGGCTGTAGATGCAAGCTGCGGCAGCTCGCCCTCCCCACGGGGGCCATGACCGACGCCCTGAGATCCGGAGAGGCCCACTAGACAGCCACCCCTTCCTCAGAACCACCCTCTCTCCTGTCCTGTTCTCCCTGCCACTTCGCCTGGTTTGCTCTGATAGACCGAGCAGGTTGCCCACAGCCCCAGCAGCAGTGCACGCCCCAGGAAAGGCCGGATCTCAGGCTACAGCTCTGCCTCTACCCAGCAGGTCAGCAGGCCCCTGCAGCCCACACTGGTGACAGCTCACAGCACCAGCCCACACCCAAGGAGCCACAAGTCATGCCAACAGAGGCGGGGGCAGGGACCCAGAGTCCAGTCTTGGCCCGCATTGGGCAGGGTGGGGACCTGTCACCTACACAAAGGTGTCCTTACTAGGCAGAAGGACACCCGCCACCAGGCCTTGCGGGACCTGCCCTGCAGACACAATGGTCAGCTTGTTCCTCTGGCCACCCAATCCTCTCCACCCTGCCTGGGTGCCAGGAAGAAGGTGAGCAAGGGGTCACTGAAGGTCACTAAGCAGGCTCCATGTCATTGGCAAGGCCCAAGCAGGTGCCTGAGTCCCCAGAGCAGCTGAGTGTGGGTGGCAGAGTTGCTCCCCAAGGATGAGTGTGGCTCAGACCTGGAGTAGTGATGTCACCGGAAGTGACACAGGGGAACTGAGGGTGCCTCAGGAGGGAGGATCATGCTGGGGCAGCCAGGCAGCCCCCTCTGCAAGCTGACAGGTGAGGACACAGATTCTCCTGAGCCTCTGGAGTAACGTGACCTGTGACACCTCGACCTCCACCTGTGGGAACCTTGTTGACCACTGACCTCCATGGTGGCATGAGGGTGAGTTCGTGTCCCCAGCCCCTAAGTTTGTGGCCATCTGCCAAAGCAGCAAGAGGAACAGGAAACCGTGAGCCCCCAGGGGAATGAATCTCAGCTGTGCACCCTGCACTGCAGCCCCCTGAGACTGGAGCCCCCCCCCCGACCCCCAGGAATATGGAGAGTGACCCATGCCAAGCATCACGATGGTACGTCCTCTGTCCACAGGAAGTCACAGGTAGACTTGGGCATGTGTCAGGATGTGGGTCCAATCTAGCCCTGGGTGAGGGCCTATTGGGGTGCAGGGGGCCTGGTAGGATGGGCAGCGTGGGGGCTGCAGGGATGAGATGCGGAGGGAGGGTTTGAGGAGTGTGGACAAGGATAATGTCCCTGACAAGATGACCAAGGCTTCGAGCAGATGGCTATGACTGGGACCCCTGCCCTTGCCCTCCAAGCGGGTCACGAGTAAATATAGATCCATCTTCTCTGCCCCAGGGATTGTGGACCCCCCATCAGGAAGCCCCAGGCGCAGTCAACACTCCTCTTAAAGGTAGTATTTTCTGAACTGTCAGGATGTCAGGAGATATTGGGATATGAGTGGGGGACACTAGAGGAGGGCCTCCAGGGCTGGGGTGGGGATGTGCAGAGGCCAGCCGGCAGGCACATACTGCTGGTTCTGCAATGAGTCCCCACCTCTCCAGGTCCACCTGGTACCAGGGGAGGTGGCCACACACAAAGGCTGCTCGTGGTGACCAGGACCCACGGGCCCTGGGCCAGGGCTCTCGGGGGAGGAGCTGTCTTAGAACCCAGCAGGCCGCAGGCCAAAAGCACTGGGAAATCTCGCCCTGAAACCGTACCCCGAGGCCCCAGTGACCTTGGAGCTGCCACCAGGGGAGGCGCTTCTGTCCCACAGCCGGCCTGTGTCCCAGGCAAGCACAGGGCGTACCCATGACCCACACAGCCGCTGCCCATGCATTCCCGTGGGGCAAACCTTGGTGGCCGTGTTCACCCTGCTCAAGTACGTGGACCACACCACGGGGGCCGGGGCTCCAGGAAGCACGGGGCCCCCTCTGCTCCAGACCCCCACCCTTGATGGCAACGCCGACACGTGTGCCTCCTCATTTACCTTCTCGCCTCCTCTGCCTGGGTCACCGTCCTCCTGCCTGGGGCTGTTGGGCAGGAGTCCCTGGCTGCGCCTAGGGCTCAACTGAAGCAGCCTGGCTGCCGTGACCTCAGGGGTCCCCTCCTTGGGCAGCAGCTGAGCCTGGAGCCCGAGGGGAAAGAAGGGATCTTCCCAGTCCTTGGGCTGGGACACGGGTGGCCCTGCCCCTGCTCTTGTGGCCCAGATTGTGGCCTGAGTGTGCTGATCAACCCCACAGAGACCTCTGTCGGCCTCAAAGCCCTCACAAGTCACGGGGCCTCCTTGACTTCAGCCGTGGCTCTGTCCCAAGTGGCGGGAGGGCAGGTTCCACGCCAGGTGCCAGCTCCCACCGCTGCGGGCCAGGAGAAGCCAGACAGGAGACCTCAGGGCATACCCACCAGAGGTCTCAGGGAGCGAGAGGCCACAGGACAGGGGCTCACTACAAAAGGGGAGGCCCCTGAAGTCTGGTCACACACCTCGGGACAGGGGGCCTTGTTCTTGTCCTGGCTCTGCTTCAGCTGAGTGTGGCCTGGGCTGGTCCTCATCTCCGGCCTGGCTTTCCTTCTCTGTTTGTGAAGGTTGGGTCAATCAGATCAGTCAGTGAAGATGGGCACCCTCGCCCTGCAAATTCCTGTCATGGGTCAAATGGTGCCCCCCCCCTTTAAATCTACCCAGCACCTGTGAATGTGGCCCTCTGTGGAAGAAGCGTCTAAGGTGACTCAGTGGGGACTTGGGATCGGGGTGGCCCTTGGTCCAAAGGCTGGAGTCACCCTGAGGGAACAGGACAGCAGGCTCGGACACGCACAGGGAGAAGCTGTGATGGCATGGAGCGCTGGTGCCTCCAGCAGCTGGAGGGCACAGAATGGGCATTGCAGAGCCGCTGTGGGACAGCTGGCCACACCTTGATCTTGCACTTCTGACCCCAAAAGAGAGCGGAGGGCTCCAGCTGAAGCCGCCCAGTCTTCCCGCAGCCATGGGGCAAGTGAAGTCGGGGACAGGCTCACAGCCCTGCAGCAGGGTATAGGGATCTTCACATACACACACACAGCATGTCTCCACCGCCCCAAACCACAGGTCTGCTCCCACCCCCAGGCCCTCTCTGTCCCGGAGGCTCCAACTCCAGCCTCTTGGGTCCTGGGCAAAGGGGATGGACCATGGCTTAGGGTATGGAGCCCTTGACCTGCATCTCTGCTGGGTCTGGGTGATTACCTGTTGGGGTGGGGTGGGGTGGGGTGGTCAGGCTGCGCAGGGTGATCACTGCTGGGATCTGGGGACCTCTATAGTAGTGAGCACCTGGAGTGCAGTGTGACCAGGAGGACATGTGACCCCACTGGGTGTACCTTCTCAGAGGGAGGCCTTTGCAAGGAAAAGCATCCACTCTCCCACATAACTAGATGGCAACGACGATGGGGGGCAGTCAGTGACGGGCCTGGGGGTTGAGGTGGACACGCGAGGGTCATGCCACTCGACTCAAGCCTGGCTCTTTGTACCCAGGAACAAGTTCGGCTCAGCTTGGGCCTCCCTGGAGCTCCAGTGAAGGGAGGACGGAAGCCTGCTGTCATTGTCCCCGTATGGCAGCTGCGTTCCTGCTCATTAAGGTCCTTTGAGGTCCTTTCATCTCAGTGAAATTGCAGGGCTCCTGGCAAGACCCTCAATTAGCCGGAGTCCTCTGGCGGCCCCAGGGTGGCCAGCCCACTGTTCCGGAGCCTCTGGGAGCCCGATGGGGGACAGACAATCCCAGCTTCTGCTCCCCGCACTGGGGGCCTGACCCCAGGCAGGGGCATCATGGAAACTGCTTTAAAAACAGCCTGGTGGGGAGAAGGCCTCAGCAGCTGGCGGAACGTGCAGCCTGGCCTCCCCCGGGATGCCTCCTGGGCCCCAGGGAGCTGTGATGTCACCATGATCCAACGCAGCTGCCAGGCGCCCGGCATGCAGGCCCCTCCTGGCAGCTCGGCACTGACGCAAATCGAAAGCCTGCAGCTCTTGGGGCAGTGGCCACCAGCCACTCAGCCAGCAGCCTGCGGTCTGCGCGGGGAGGGCTCAGGCTGCGGTGCTGGCTGGCCTTTGGAGTGATCAGCTGTGCCCTGCAGGGTGGCCAGCGTGGCAGCGGAGGTCAAGGAGACGGGCGTCCTTGAAGCTCCTCTCTGCCTGGGGAGCCACAGCTGCTGGCCCGCCCCCACCCTGTCGCCCTGTCCCCGGAGGGTCCGGGGTCCTTTGCTTCTGCTCAGTTATTCAGCCAGCGTGGCACTTAAGCGCGGCGGGAAGGCGGGCTGGGGGGACACATGTGCCAAGGGACAGCTTCCGGGGCTGAGGGTAACATTTGGTTGGGGAGGGGCGGCCCCTGAGTGACAATGAGCAGGCTCTGCCCACAGCCTGGCCTCCCGGGCTCCGAGGGGCCGGCCTCACCTTTCAGAAGATCCTGGCCGCCACGAAAGTACACTGAGGGCCCCTGGGAGTGGGCTGGCCTTGGAGAGCGGGAGGTCTGGGCGAATCCTTCCAGGCACCGGGAGGGAAGCCAGACGCTCTGCCAGCCTGCGGGAGCCTTCTGCTCTCCCTTAAATGTGCACACCTCCATGCACACACACACTCACACACACATGTTCACATGGGTGTATGCAAACTTGCGCAGCACGTCACACACGAGTGCATAAGGGCACCATTCACACATGCATGACCCCGTGTAACCACAGCACACATACATGCATGTCTGCATGCACAGCACGTGTGCATATGTGTGACCCACATATGAAGCACTCCCATGGGTACACTCATGTGAACGCA
This sequence comes from Chinchilla lanigera, assembly GCF_000276665.1. NCBI lineage: Eukaryota > Metazoa > Chordata > Mammalia > Rodentia > Chinchillidae > Chinchilla > Chinchilla lanigera. The sequence continues at coordinate 38,788,432 of NW_004955407.1, read as the reverse complement.
ACACACACATATGCACATGTTCAGTCTGCACACATGCATGCACACACCTATGGAGATTTCACACAAGCACACGTCATATGCACAACAGGGTGTGAACACCTCCTGTACAGCACGAGGACACCTTCCCGTCCCCTCCCCAGCACACATGTGCTGCACACTTAGGACCTCTGCCCCGTATGCTGTGGACACAGAAGAGTAAGGTGTTCAGGAGCTGAGGAAAGTCAGCTGGGGCAGCTACTCTGGGCTGGAGGACAAGACAATGACACGAGGTCCCACGAGGACCCACTGGGTACCTTGCCCACCACAGCAAACGGCCAGCAGACAGGAGAGATGACCGCTGTGACCAGGGCATGGCATGCAGAGGAAACCTCTCTGCCTGCACAGCCCGAACGCACCTGCAGCCTGGACCTCTTGCCTCTGTGGGCAGCTGCAGGGCAGGCCCCGGGGGAAGCCCCCTCTGAGATGCGGCCTGCCCATTCCTGCCCCGCCCCAGCACAGTTACCTTTGGATGGGCAGCCGGCCAGGAGGAGGCCTCTACCCTCCCCCTCCTCTGCTCTGTGGCTTTGTCCTGGCCTGGGCCTGAGACTCTGCTGGGGACCATACAGGGCCCAGGGCCTGGCCCTGCAGCCACCAGTTGCTCAGAGACAGCCTTCCAGAGGTCACCAGTGTGTTGTATAGTGGGTGATTTTCCAAGCAGGGCTGAGCGCTGGGGAGTTACTTGGGAAAGGTCCAGAGCAGTGCAGTAGGCCGCGGTGTGCTCAGGAGGAGAGCACAGCCCCTCCTGTGGGGAGCGGACAGGCTGTGCTCTCGGCTGGGTCGGCCACTCGGTCAGCATTGCTCAGCGTGAACGGGGTGCCTGTCCTGCCTCTCGGTTTGGGGTTGTCCTCCTCACGCTCTCCAGACAGCTCATACCCTGGAGCCACTGGTGCGAGTCCTCCGCTGCAGTTAGAGCCCCTGCTGCGCCGCAGGGCCTGGGAAGGTAGAGGGGCTGCCTGCGGAGCCCCCTCACCTGCCTCCTTCTCCTCCTCTCCTGGAGTCAGCCTTGGGGTGTGTATGGGTTTCATTAGAATACCCTAAATCTTTGGCATCGGCTGCCTCTTCCAACATGCAGCTGGTTGATGGGCACGGTCCCTGCGAGGCCGGCCAGGCAGCCATTGGTGCACGCGGGGACAGGGCAAGGGGCAGGCAGACCAGAGGCTTGAGAGTCACAGAGAGGAAGACCGGGTCCCGTCCCACTGACGGCTGTCTGTCAGCACAGGCTAAGCAGGGGCCGCTCCTCCACGGCCCTGCCCCCTCCTCACAGGAAGTGGAGACCCGCAGCCCGCACCCACACACCCCCCGGACAAAGCAGAGAGTGTTTTGGCTCCCTGCGACTGCTCCAGGCCAAACCAGTCGACGCTTCTGTCTTGCTGCCCACTCTGGCAGCCACGGAGGCCAGCGCCCTGAGTCAATATTCACACACTCTGATCTGCCCTTCAGTTTATAAGACATAATATTTGCTCTTCTATTAGGAAAATAATCAGGAGTTATCCTTTAAGGGCTGTGTACACATGGCTGCCCTTCAGAGGCGAAGGCTGCCCTTTGTAGACCCTGTGAGTTGACAGCCCTGGCCCCCGTTCCCCGGACAGCAAACCCAGGCCCCTTGGCTCACCTAGGCTGCCCAGGACGCCCACAGGGAAGCCGCTGGGGTTGCCAGAGGGGCTGAGCCTGAGGGCAAGGCCGGAGGACGTGGCTGTGGGCCACCGGGCGGTACACAGCTGTGTCCCAGGCTGGGTGGCACCGAACCATTTCTATGTCCCAGGCTGTCACACGGCCTTGGTGGAGAAGCAGTTGTACAGCAGAACAGCAGAGACCTTTTGGCAAACGCCTGCATTTGGATCTCAGTCTTGTTTCTTGATGGCCGCCACCTTGGGCAGCGGGCACAACCTCTGCAGGCCTCAGTGGTTCCACCTGTCTCGAGGGATCCAGACCACCTGGGCGCAGTGGGCAGCCGCTGGCTCTTCCCAGCTGTGGCCGCCGCAGGGCACTCCCAGCTCTGCCCACGGGGACCTCACTTTGGGTGCTTTGAATTGGCCACAGTGGGGTGATTACAGCTAGGACACGGGCACTGCTGTGCACCGAGAACCAGCTCTCCAGCTTGTCACTCTCCCTGCAGCTGGGCCACAGTGAGGACAGTAGCCCTGATACGAGAGTCACGGAAGCTCGCTGGCAAACACAGGGCCAGCCGTATAGCTGGCAGAGTCCTTGACTCTCCAGTCCTTGCCACCTCCTGAGGGGGCCACTCTGGGCCCCTGCAGGAGACTAGCTCCTCCTCACAGGCCCCTGTCCTGGACCCCCTGTAGCTGCCACCTCCCTGGTGGCATCCAGGGCCCAGAGCAGCGGGCTGGGGCTCCTGGTCTCTCTTAAGCTGTGGGCCTCCCCAGACCCGGCATGCATTTCCAGAGCTCTCAGCCTCTGTTGAGCCACTGGGTCCCCTCTGATGCCCCTTTGGGGGTCACCTCACCCCTACTGGCTTCCGGGGGAACAGGAAGTGGGGCTGGACGTGTGTGTCTGCCCACAGACCTGGCTGGGATCTAGGGCCAGGGCAGGAAGAACGATGCCGCGACCCCTAAACCTCTTCTGGACCTGCTGCTTCAGCCCGGGGACCTCGGGTTCCCCATTTCTGAGGGAGAATGTTGAGACCCCTGCTCCTAGCTGAGCTGGGGTGGCGGTGGCTGCCACCTGCCTCCACAGGAATGGCATGTTCCGCTCACCCTCTGAGTTCCCCGTGTGTTTCCAGGGCCCGGGTGGGGGAAGGGCAGTTACATGTTTGTTTTGGGGCAAGAGGAAGGATTAGGCAAGCTCAGTGCGCTGGGAGAGGGCCGGGACTCAGGTCAATCCCATGTCAACCACGTGCCCCAGCGAGAACCAGCAAGCGATCAGAGAACGTTAACAAGGAAACGCTCCGGCCTGGTCACACGCACAGGGTGTGTGCCGGGCCCTGTCCCCTCCGCCTCCTCCTCTCATTTCTGCTTCCTCCTTCCTTGCGAGCAGCGGCCTGGCTCCGTCCTAACTTGCCCTTCCTGCTCCCTCTTGGTCTCCAGTGTGCTCTGCAGAGCCCTGTCTCAAGGTCCCTCACTTTCTGCAGAGGAGATTCTAGGGGGCCTACCAGGATCCCAGCCTGGCCAAGCCTGGCTTCTGAGGGCATGAGGAGACCTGGGGGAGGACGTGTGTTGCACAGCACCATCGAGGCACGTGCCACCCAGGAATGGAAGTCCTCAGGCAGGCAGCTTTGGAGGGGACTCTATGTTTGCCTTATGGACTTATGTTTGCCTCTGATGCCGAAAAGGAGCAGCTGGTCCTCCAGGAGCACCAGGAGGCCAGCGCCAGCAGGGCCGGCTCCTCCTCCCTGACCCAGGGACCCTGTTCCAGGAAGAGGGGCCACCTGGCTCCATCTTCCTGGACACCGGGCAGCCGCAGGCATCAGAGGGGAACCGTCCTCATGAGGTAAGGACAGAAGAAACAGACCTGGGTAGAAAGGAGACAAGGAAAATTGGAATTTTACAATTGACCTAAAAAACAATCCTGCAGTCTCAGGACATAAAAGTTACTTAAGCCTCTTTCCCTTTCAGGAATCTCACTCAAGAGATTTCCTAAGGATTCTAGAGACACCAGGAGCCTGTGACTTGGGCTCCGGGCCTGTAAGCGACACCCATAAATGACACTTCCTCCACAGACTCCGCCCTCTCCAATGAAGCAACAGGAGCAGCGGATCTGAGCTTCACACACAGGGAAATGGTTTGCACCGTGAGACGGCTGCCTGGTGGGTGACCTGACAGACACCAGGACACACACCCCACGTCGTGCGTCTTGAAGACACCCCAAGATCCATAAACACACCCGGCTCCCAATCATAAGGTGCCCCCGTCTCCAGAGGGCCCACAATGTGTTTCTTTGAGTGCGTACTTCACATTTCTGCCTGTTAAATCCTCTTACTGTTGCTTCTGAAAATTCCTTTTTTACATGAGCCAGTGAACCTGCAACTTAGTTTCACGTGTAGAATGGGTTGAAGAGCCTACTAGGACCCTGTCCGATGACACATCCCACTGCCTGGTGTCTCCCACACCCCACTGAGTGGGGTGGTAGTTGTCAGGGCAGTCATACACCCAGGAGCAGCAGTGCACCCCATTATCTATTTCAGGGGGCCATGGGCTCTTGGGACCTGAGCTGATGAGGAGGAACTGCAAGCAGTGGCCTTGGGGGTGGCTCTCTTTTTCCACCAAGGGACTGGTGTGACCCCCAGCCCAGGGTCTGTGGCTGGAACCCCAAGGCCCAGGCAGGGCAGCCTCTATACCTGCAGCCTCTCACCACGCCTCTGCTGATGGAAGCACCACTGACCGTGTGTCTGGGAAGCAGGTGCTTGATGCTGACCAGTGTAGGGAGCGCCTCCCGCCCATGCTCCAGGAAAGAGGAGTTGGTGGCCGCCGGGCTCTGGGACATACCTAGGAGCTGAGGCACTTTTGGGTCGCTTTCTTCTGAGCATCCATGCAGACGATGTCTGTGTGCCTGACGCTATAGACAGGAGATAGATGGGGACACACAGCGGACAGCTTCCTCTTGTCCTCAACCTGCTCTGAGCAAGACTTCAAGGTGAGAGAATCCCAGGACATCAGTGGAAGAAACCTGGAGACCCACAGGGCTGTGGAGCCCCAGGGGGACACAGGCCTTCAGTGTGGACTCTTCAAGGGTCGCTAGGGATTTCTCCTTAGGTGTGTAGCAGGCCCACATGGACCCATGGGCACATTCAGCACCTCTTGGGTCTGGCCGAGGCTTGTCACATTCCCTGATGGCTGTCATTGGGAGGGAAGTGGGACATGTCAACCTTGCCCAGCTCAATAAGAACTGTTCTGGAAGGGTCCCGGGGTCTGCGTCATAGAACAAAGCAGTACAGGCCACTGTGAAAGAGAGGGCAGGACAGTTAAACTGCAATGACACCTGAGGTGGGGGTTCTGTGGGACTTTTATGCCACTAGATAATATTCTTTGTTCTTGGCCATTTAAGAAGTAGAACCAGTGCTGGGTGTGGTGGCGCACGCCTGTAATCCCAGCACTCGGGAGGCTGAGGCAGGAGGATTGTTGCGAGTTCGAGACCAGCCTGGGCTACAAAGTGAGCTCAAGGCCAGCCTGAACTGTATAGTGAGACCCTGTCTCAAAAAGACAAAAAAAAAAAAAAAAAAAAAAAAAAAAAAAAAAAAAGAATTAAAACAGCTGTGGGTCAGGCACAAACTGGCCCATCTGGCTCTCAGCTATAGGTGCCACCCCTGATGCTCCTAATGTCCCTGTTTTACATGAAAAGACTGACACAGAGCAGGAGACTCTTCAACGCTGTTGTAGTTTGGGATCTTGCCAGTGGAACAATATAATACAAGACACATATTTTATAAGGTTATTTATAATAGTCACCCAAAGAACGATACACAGAGAGAGTGTGGAAATCTGTCCACACACTAAAGACCAAAGAATCCAGCTGAGGGCCTGGATCCCACAAGAATGTCCTGCATGATGAGTCCAGCTGAGGACCTAGAGCCCATAACAATGCCTCCCACAAGTCTCACCGGAGGCCTAGAGCCCACGACAATGTCTCATTCGGGCCTATTTCATGGATCTGCGCTGGGAAGGCCCAAAGGTCAGTGGTGGAATCTAGGAAGTCTGTGCCAGCGGGATGAAGGATCTGTATCAGCAGGCTGAGGGATCTGCACTGGAGCCAGGAAGCGACGCTCAAAGTAAGGACTAGAGCTCCCCTGAAAAGTGCCACAGCCACCCTCAGCAGCAGCGAGACCCGAGCTCTTCCGATGATGAGGACAGCCGAGCTCCCATCAGGAAAGCCAACACAACAAGCTTCTCCAGGAGACTGAGCAGTGCACCGTCTTCCTCTCCGGAGCCAGGATCGTTTCACCTTGTAAATCAAAGTGAGGACCAGGGCTCCCCTAAAGTGAACCGAAGCCATTCTCAGTGACAACAAGGTCCTGAGCTCCTCAGACGATAACAGCCAAATTCATCAGGAAAGCCAGCATGACAAGATCCTCCAGCAGAATAGCCCAAGAGAACCAGCAGCTCCCTAACAACTACCCAAACAGCTTCAGCAACACCCAACAGCCTCTCCTCTTCTTTCTCTCCAGGTCTGCCTCTTATGCTGCTGGTGACAATCCCCGGGTGGGCCTCCCACACCCAGCACCGTGCTTGCTCAGTCTAGCTGGGTGTTACAAGTTGACCAACAGTTGTCAGTCCACCACAAGAGCCCATGTGACAGTAAACGCAGACCAGAGCTCTTGTCCCTCACCTTCGGGGCCAGCACCTGGGGTCCTGGGGCTGGGGGCGAGTGCTGGCAGCTATGTCAGCCAGCCAGGGCCACCACCACTCACTGCCTCTGTGGCACACTATCTTTGGGGATCAGGCACAGCTGGCTCTGGCTCTGGAGGTGTACCCGCCTCTAAGCCCAGACCATGACTCTAGGGATGTGCGTTCGCCCAGGCTAGACACAGGCAGTGCCCTGCAGCTGCGGCCCTGGCCCGGAGTTAGGGCATGGAGAACCCTGGGCCCTTGCTCCTTGCGGATCTCTGAGCTGGACTGCCCCAAGGGCCTTGGGGTGCTGTGGTCAGCCTCCTCCCTAGGCCCAGAAGGGCCCCTGCTGCAGGAGGAAGGACATGGGTGGGAGGCCAGACCTGGGGTCTCTGGAGGCTCTGAGGCCCAGTAAGCTCCTTTGCTTAAAGTCGCTGTGAATTGGTATTTTGTCTCCTTTAGCTCTCAGAATCTCCGAGCACCATGTCTTGGAATCGCCTTGGCACTGAAAAGAGAAATGGAGGCCACACGTGCTGGCACATGCCTGTGAGCCCAGCACTCTGGGGGCCGAGGCAGGAGGGTCATGAGTTCTGGCCCAACTCGGGCAACTTAGTGAGACCCTATCTCAAAACAGAAAATAGTTAGGGATTTAGCTCAGTGCAAAGGCCCTGGGCCCAATCCCTAGTACAGAGAGAGAGAGAGAGAAGGACTGAGAGGAGCCAGATGGAAGATAAGGCCAGACCCCAGTGCTTAGAGAGCCCACAGACCACTGTCCCGGATGTGATAACAGAGGGGCAGGTGGGAGGACGGCACTGCACAGCTAGGACAGCTGTGGACAGCTAGAGACCCAGCAGCCCTCCCGGCCCTCCCTCTCCCAGCTGACCCAAGCTGCCATTTGGTGGCCTCGCTTCAGTAAGGTAATCAGGGACTCAGTGACAGCGTCCACCCCAAGGGGACCCCTTCCCTGTCACTGCCGCTGCGATTCACAGCCTTGATCTGCTTGTGGACCCCCAGGGTGCCTTGGTAACGAGGCCACTTGCCGTGGGACCATGGTGGGCCCAAGGGCTCAGCAGTTGCACCGAAATATTCCTAAGGCCCGAGGCTGTCACAGGCTGCCACCTGAGATAAAAATCCCCAAATGTTGCAGGACAGAAAACCACTTTAACTCTCCCACTTACCCTGCCTGCTGCTACTGAAACAATCATTCTACCGCCATAAACGTAATGACATCCTGCTGGAAGTCATAAACCTGTCTGCCAGCAGCGGAGATGTCTTCCAGCAAGCGGCTAGCGCGAAGGCACGGATAGAGGATCGGCAGCTTGGGGGACAGCACAGGCCGGGGGTGGAGCCGTTCTCAGTGTCCCCAGGGCTGAGGGTACCGGGCCACCAGCACCTCCAGAGGCCATGCTGTGGTCTGTGATGCTGGACTGTCCTCTGGCCCAGAGCACAGAGGCCCTCCTCTGCCAGCCGCAGTGACCCCTTCTTGGGGACAGGCTCCTCTTAATCTGATGGGCCCACCGGCTTTGGTGAAGACAGAATTGCAAGCAAAGGAACAAAGGCGCCCTGGTGTGGTCGTCAAACTGGGTTGTGATACCTGAGGTCGGTGTGGGGCCCCCGTTTGCACAATAAGTGTGTACTTGGGACGCGTCCAGAGGCCAGACCTGGACATCTGTGTGAGGAAGGAATGGAACAGCTACTTGAAACTGTACACTGCAGAGCTGGAAGCTCAGGCTGGCCCCTTCTTCTCAGCTGCCCCTTGGTTTGTGGAATATTCTGCAGACCCCTGGCTGGTGAAAGCCATCAGCTTGGTGTCTGAGGCTTCGTTCAGCAGAGTAAAGAGGGTCGGGGTTAGTGTTTGCTTTTTGGAGTCTACATTAAGGTTGCCTTACATCATCAGTTTCACTACATATATGCAGAGTGTGTGAGTCTATTTTGGCCTTGAATGAAATCAGTTTTCGATGGAAAGTGTGTCATATTTCCATAATTCCTAACACAGCCCATGTGCCATTCCCTGATGGTTTGAGATCATTGGGGGAAATGCTGACAGAAGGCTGGGGTTCTCCGGTCATGCAACCGACCTGTTGTGGGTCAACAGAATCACAGAATGTTCTCGAAGCGGGAGGCCCTGGGTCACCTCAAGGATCACTCCACAGTAGTTCTTTACATCCCAGATTCACTTCTCTCTCCTTCCCCTCCTTACCTCCCCCAGGTCGCCCCCTCCCGCCACAAACACCAGTGGGTATCCTTGTGTGCACGCATACATGCACGCCCGCACACTCCCCGTCTGCCCCCACTGTGGGTGGCCTGTCAGCAGGGACCTTTGTGGACGGCACCATGAGCGTCAGGACAGGGCAGGCCCCATACCAGCTGCACAGTGTCCTGAGCACTCCGAGGGGGCCTGCCAGGGCCAGGTGGAGGGCAGGACAAACTGTAGGCGAGGGGTGCAGGGAGCCCCATGAGAGAGCGCAGGCCTTTGCGGGAGGGGACCAACCATCCTAGTTTGCTCCCCAGAGGGCATGGGGGACTTTATTAGTTTTTGCAGGATAAGGGACCGGACCCGTGCTTTTGCCCTGACCTACATTCCCAGTCCTTTTTATTTTTATTTTGAGGCAGAGTCTTGCTAAATCACTAAATTATCCAGGCTGGGTTAGAATCTGTAATCCTCCTGCCTCAGCCTCCCAGGTGCTGAGACTGGATTAGAATGTGGGACTTAATGCAGACAGGGAATCCCAGCAAACCCAGCTGTGGCAGGGTGGGACGTGGGGAGGGGGGTGAAGCAGCAATTTTGGTGCAGCGTGCTGTCGAGGGGACCCAGGCCCAGCAGTCCTGAGGTGCCCCCCCACCTGGTCCCCACCTTTCCACAGAGCCATGGCTGAGTCCAGGGGTGGCTGGCCGTAGAGGGGCTCTGAGGAGAGCAGGACCCGTGAGGCCTGGGCTCGGGGCTGCTCTGCAGGGCTCAGCGATGGTACAAACAGCATCACCCTTCTTGGGGGGCAGGGTATCCCAGACCCCGTCTCCTGGCGAGTGTCAGGCAGCACCTTCTTCTCAGACACCTCAGGGACTGAGTCTAAGCACCAAGCGGCCCCCAGGAACCGCAGGGCCCCAGGGCCTCCTCTCACTGAACATAAACCCATGATTATTCTGGGAGCCTCATGCGCTGTCCCAACTTTTCTCCCGACTCTGAAAATGAGGCATACTCATTCGCAGAGAGTTCAAAAATTAAGAAAATGAAGAGACAGAAGGAAAAGCCCCTCATCATTAGCCAAGATAACCAGGTCAGCATTCCACGCTCTTCCCCCAGCGCGGCCTGCTTCAGGGAAGAGGGGAACACCCTGTGTGTCGCTGAGTCTCCGCTGCATCTTCTTAGGCTCTGCTTTGATCCGTTTGGCACCCGGCACCAACGGTATTAATGCTAGTCCTGTCCTTTCCTGTCCTGTCCTGCCCTTTCCGACTCTTGGCCCTGCCATTAATATCTCTGCTAAGTGAGACTTGTGACGAATGCATAGTGTTCTCTCCAATGCGTCCGCGTCCGCCGGTGTCTCTCCTTTTGCTATGTTTGTTTTGCTTTTCCATTTCAAAAGTTACTCCAGGGCGGATGCTTCTGTGCATGGATACTTCCCGCTTTTCAGGATCTTTCCTAGTCGGAGGGCTCAGGTAGGAGGTCACCAGTTCCACAGGGAGGAGGGTGCTGGGACCCACGCATCTGCAGCCAGCAGTGAGTCTTGTGTTTGCTTTCCAGTGCTGTGGAAACCCCGAGACAATCACGTTACAGACAGAGAGAGAGAAGGTTCCCCTCGGGTCACAGTTTCAGAGGCCTCAGGCCAAGATCTGTTGGCTCAGTTGCTCTCGGGGTTTCTGTGGGGCAGCATGTTACACGGGGAGAGAGTGTCGGGGCCACGCTGCCCTCGGGGCGGAGACAGGAAGGAGAGAGGACGAGAAAAGGAGGGCATCATTGAACGCACACCCTGGGGCGCCTCTGGGACATCCAAGTGTGTGCAAAAATGTGGTGCTCGCATGCCTGGATAAAGTAGGTGTGGTGTTTACACACCACGGAGTGCTGCTCTGCCGTAAAGGATGCGTGGAGTCACCTGTAGGACGACAGATGCTCCCGGAGACCATAATTTTAAGTGAAATAAATCAGACACACACACTTAACTGTTGCATGGTTTCTCTTGGGTGAGGAGCCCAATGTATAAATAAAGAGCAAAATCAGAGATACATGATAGGAAACAGGGCGGGAGATCTTCTATGAAAGGGAAGGGGCCCGGGCGATGGACAGAGAGGGAGGGAGGAGGGGGGAGGGGTGGGAAAAGAACCAGGCTCTGTTACGTCCCTGTTCCAGCTCTCCATGAGGAACGTGACCGTTGTGCATTCAAGTATACACTCATAAAAATAAAAATTTTAAAAATGTGCTGTTTAGGGGATGAAGCGATGAGGGGGAGGGAGGGGGAGGGATGAAAAGGGAATTAGGCGGCGTTGTGGACATGGACCAGCTCCCCACAAGGAATGTAAACAGTATGTACTACAAACACGGACTCATAAAAAATGAGAAAGCATTACACTTGAGTAGTATGTTTATTTTACAAAAGATCCTGGCACTCCACATCCCAGCCTGGGCAATGCGAACCACCAGCACCCCTCGTGTCAGACCCCTGCTCTCCTGAAGGTGCCACCGCCAGCACCCCAGACCCAGGGCCCGTGGCCATGAAACTCAAGGATACGACTGGGGGTGGGGACAGACTTGGAGGGACCTTGTCTGGGGCTGGTGCCTGTGACTCTTATCTGACCATAATGAATGGTGGCTCTCAGGAGCGGACATGCCTAATGACAGGCCAGCAGAATGCCCCGCACAGCCACCCAGCGGGACCCACGTCAGAACCCTGCACCGGCAGTGAAGGACACTGGTGATCTTGGAGTTGCACAGCTCCCGGGCTGGCATGTTTACACCACACCACCTCCGGGCCAGCAGAGGATCTGGGGAGCAGCAGGAAGAAAGCCACTAAAGTCACAGGCCCACCAGGGACAGGCCTACCCGCTTAAGGCCAAGTCCCCCGCCCCACCAATCCCGAGCTCCCCGCCTGCTGTTCTCTGTGCAGCTCTGTCTCCAGCCACATGGACCCCACCAGGGATAGGCCAGTCCCCACAGCCGCCCCATGCCAACTCCACCCCCGTGCTGCCTTTGAGAAGGATGACTCTCTCTTTAGAAGGGGCACCGAGACACCCCAGAACTGGGCTCCACAGCCTGCTCATGGGGTGTAGGACTCTTCACAGTGTCTAGTATCAGAGGGGAGCCCTCCTGCCAGCCTAAGAGTTTGGTGAGGCATTGTTTCCAACAAACAACACATTGTTTCCAGTGACCCTACAGCCTTGTGGCTTTGCAGGGAGGTTTTCTAATCCGTCCCAGGGCCCTCCCAGTGGCGAACATCCCGGGCCCTGCTGCACAGACGGGAAAAGCAGAGTGGTGAAGGAGACTGTGTGTGTCCCACGAGGAGCTGGCTTGGGGCTGGGAGCCACCGCAATTCCCCGTCCCGAGACACTGGCTGAGGCCTTGAAGATGCTCCTACCAACCAAATTATGGTGCAAATTATTTGCATTGTTAGACTGTTCCAGAAAGATGCATTGGGGCAGTTTTAAATTCTCAGAAGCATGGGAAGTCTCTGGTCTCCCTCCAGACTGGCAGGCATCCTTCCCCCTGGGGGTACCAGCAGCTTACGGGTAGCTTCCCGAGGCCACCCACACTTCCTGCTAAGGGGTGTGTGGCCCCTCCTTTCTTTGAGAAGCAGGAAGGGGTCTGGGGGTGGATTTTCCACTTGTGAAAGTGACTCACGGGGCAAGTGGTCCCCCACATTCTTATGTTGAGGTCCTAAACCTCCACTTCCACAAAAATGACTGCATTTGGAGAGAGTCTAGCACAGGTGATTAAGGTACATTGGGGTCCTCAGGATGGGCCTCAATGCCATAGGACCGGTGTCCTCAGGCAGAGGGGGTCAGGGCACATGGAGAAGCCCCAGTGGTGTCACACAGAGGACAGCCAAGGGGACAGGCAGCAGGAAGTAGGTGTCTGTAAGCCCAGAGAGAAGCCACCTGCTCGCACTGTGACTCTAGACTGGATATGTAAGAGGTCCTTGCTAAAGCAAGAGGTGGCTCTCCATGGCAGCCTGAGCCCCCGGGGGAAGGCAGGGCCCAGGGCAGGGGAGAAGGCCGACCTGGGACCTGAGCACCTGCAGGCTGGTGGGTGGCATGGCCTGGAGAGGGGTGGGTGTACCCATGGGCTCCCACTGCTAGGTGGATGCTCAGCAGATGTGATCTAACCCCTCTGTTAGGGAGACCAGATCACCACCCCAGCAGAACTGTGCTGTGTGCGGAGATCGGGACCATAGGGATCTCACTCTGCAGAGGAGCAGATGGCTGGCACCGCGGAGGGGCTGCTAGAGCCTTGCGACTGCAGCAGAGACCAAACCCGGCCCACCCTGGCTTCCCTGAATTGTCCCAGCCTCCCCAAGGCATCCTACCTCTTGGCCAGCCTTATTGCTAAGTCTCCTGCCTCAAGCAACATCAGTCTCCAGGAGAAAAGGAACCTCCTTTGCAAAGGCTGCAGACGCCTCCCCAGAAGGAACTAGGTAGATTTCAGCTGTACTGAGTTGAGGCAGGACCACACTGGAGTTGGGACACTAAAAGATCTGGAATGAGCAACAGTGATGTCAGGGGACTGCCCATTCGGAGCCCTTTGGGTACCAATTTGTTAGTGTACACACACACACACACACACACACACACACACACACACACACAGGGTGAGTAGCAGTGGGGGGGGGTCTCAAGACCGGGCTCTTGCTGCAACAAGCTTAAGAGAACATTCACGTTGCAGCTGAGGATCTCAAACTCAGAAAGGAAGCATGTTTCTTTTTACATCCCAGGTTCCTGAGGTGGCACAGGCAGAGGGCAGAGTTCGGGTGTCAGAAGCCTGCCCAAGGACCCACAGCGACAGAGGAAGAGCCAGCGTCCTGGGCACCTGCAGAAGCTGATGTCCCCAGGGGACAGAATTCAGAGCAAGCAGAGCGCGAACGCATGGGGAACTTCCTGGCCTCTAGCATGGAGCCATGGACGTCCCCGCCCGGCATGCGGTGCAGCTGCATGCTGCCTGTGTGTCCCGACCCTCGGGGCTCCTCAGAAAAGAATAACATGCCTGGCTGTGCCTGGTCCCCCTCCCTGTGACTCACTTACCCTGGGGATCCACCCACTCTGAGCAGAGGCCACATCAGGGCCAGATCAGGGCCAATAATATGGCCCGGCCTCCATGTGGCGACATGCCTTCCTTCCGCATCTACTTAGAGCTATGGAAGGAAAGATTCACCAGGGGGCTGGGCAGCCACATCTCTGGCCACAAACGTGTGCAAGTGCTGGGCCATGGGCAAAGGGCACACGTGAGTCCTGGACCCTTCCTGAAGCCTGAGGGTCCCTTCTGCCCAGAAAGGGCTCCATTGGATCCTCAGGGGAGACCTGGATGGGTTTCCCGGATGTTGGGATCAACCATGCTGTGCAAGGGACAGGATTTCCGGTCCTGTCTCTTGGTAGCATTTGATGTTGCGCGGGTTAGTCTACCTCTGTGAGCTCAGTTGTCTTGCCTATAAATTGGGGGGCAGGCCTTGCTCTGGCTGGCCAGTGCCTATGATGATAAACCAGCCCATATGGAGGCCTCCACGGCAGTGACCGTCCTTGGTCCCTCCTGTTCTTCATTCACAGGCCACTGCTACTTCCCACCAGCTGGGCCCCGCCTGCCAGGCTCCCCTCACTGCCCATTGTCACCAGGGACATCGGGGTGCCGTGGCAGCTTCACAGAAGCCTGGGGACCCAGGGGAACGGTGACTCTGGTCTCAGGGTAGCATCTTCTGTCCTGCAGGAATGGAGGTCTTACAGGGACCGTGCCTGAGAAAAGCTGCCTGCAGATGTGTTTTGTTTGCCCCACTTCCGCTGTACTTGCAAACAAGGGCAGTAATGAATGCGAGGTACCGGCAGGCGGCTCCCCAGTTCATAAGCCCCGCAGGCTTCCTCTCTCCTTTGATGCCCCCAGGCGGGCGCCACATTTTCTCAGCCTCCACATTTCACAGAGATGGGGATAGAACCCAACACAGACGGAAGACCTGCTGGTGCCCCAGGACGAGCTGGGTCCGAATCTCTTCCTCTGAAGATGAGCTTCCGTCCGCCTGTGCCTGGGAGATGTCATCACAGGTCTCAGATGTCGTCACTCATCCAGGTCCTTCGAACAATGTCAGACAAGTGGAAGACACCACCCTGAGATGTGCCCATGTCATCTCAGAGCAATCGCCCCTGCCGTGTCCAGGTGCCCAGGACAGAGAGATAGAGAGCATTACTTCCCCTACACCATGACCGGCCGCGCCATCAGCAGCCTCTGATGGGAAGCCCTCATGCCTGAGGTGGAGATCAGTGTCCTGATGGCCATGGTGCCGCGGAGACAGGGGCCCACGGACAGTGTCCTTGCCCAGTGGCATCTCCACCAGTCTGCTGTGCAAAGCCAGCCCGACTCAGCCAGCTCAGCCTGCCCAAGGCCCCCAGTGGCCCTCTTTTCTTACGTGCTAGTCCCTGAACTTTGGACATCGTAGGAGGTTTTCTGTTACAGTTCTTTAGACTGAGCCCTTGTCCCTCAGGGCGGGGCGGCAGGACCCTGGACTCCCCCAGCACTGATGGTCACACTCAGGAGGGTTAGCCCGGGTCAGTGGGTCCTAGAATAGGTAGGGTGAGCAGCCTCCACGTCCATGATGTCCCGGTCCCCTGTGCATTCAGATGACAGCTCGAGTATAAATAATCTTTAGCTTAGAATACAGTGGAGCTGGGGTGGGGGGAGGGTGTCCTCAAATACTACGGGACCGGAAGTCATCTTTGACTCATTTGTAGTTGCATAAAGGATTTCAACCTGCCCCATCTCACCGGGTCCCCCCTGGGCCAGGAGAATGACAGGGGCTTGAGGGCCGAGCCAAGGGGGCTGCTCTGTCTTCATGTCTGTCTTCAGAGGACTTGGGGCTCAAAGCTTTTCAAGCACTTGTCATTGCCACTGCCTAATTTAGGCACAATTTGGAATTCTGAATCATGCCTCGGAGGCTTCTGTTTTCCAAGGGGAAATGTCCCAGCGGGTGGAGGTGGGGATTTCTGTCTCTGAGTATTCTCTCACGGCCCTTTTCTCCCCTCTGGTGTCACACACGTTTCCCGACACATCCCCCTCAACCATCACATGTGGTGTCACCCCGAGTCCCTTTGCGTCAGCTTCTCGATGGCCCGCCTCTCCACAGTCACGTGACCTCGTTGGTGAGGAGACACCCGGCCGGCTCCCACCTGGTTCCCATCTGCTGTCTCCACAGCAGTGCTCTCTCCAAGCTGGGGGAGTCACACAGCTGGTGGCAGGCAGGCAGGCACCTCCGCCTTCGCTTGGAGGCCACCAGCTTTCCCACGCTGTCCCTAGAGCCCGGGGATCTTCCTTCCCCACGCTGGATACATTCACACAGTCCTAGGAAGTCATCTTGGTTTTTAAGCCGCAGAATCACGCAGTGAACGCACTTGGGAAAGTGGCTCCCAGTATCATCTAGCAAATGAAGGGTTTTATTTTCTAACCAAAAAAAAAAAAATCTTCGGAAAAGTGAATAATCTCTTCCTAACTTGCTCAAGAAGATGAGCGTTTGCATGGTCCACTTTCCAAAGGAGGGGCACCTTTGGGATTCCATTCCTGATCATGATGAGGTCACCTAAGAATCTTGGCCCTAACTGGGACGCTGGAGAACAAAGGAGGACATTGGTCACAGATACACTGGACCGGAGATGTCAGCTGGGCCTGTTCAGGCACGCTGGTACTTGTGGCCATCCTGAGCGTGACAGGTGCCACAGAACACCGTCCCCCTGCCCTGCAGTGAGTATTGGGCGTGGTTTTATGGAGTCCCTCTCTGGGTTACAGTCCTCCAGTTTCGCTCTGTGCTCGGACCGTGGTGCTCAATCTGTGCCCAGGACTTTGTTTCTGGCTTCTGAGGGCCCTTGCTGGGCACGCCAACTCAGCAAGTGGTGGAGGGCAAGGACGTCTGGCAAAGTGTCCTCCTCCACGTGCCACCGAGCCAGGGAGGAGACTGGCATAAAGCAGCTGACCTGCAGCCCAGCTCCCCATACCCCCACCCCAATTCTACCCTAAGGAGACTTCCAAACAGTGCCAAAGTACATGTCCCGGTGTCAGGCCCCCGGTAGGGTGCCTTTGCGCTACATTGACTGAGGAGAGGGCTCAGCCTCCCAGCGGCTGTGCCTCCCTGCCCCTGGCCTGTCCAGAGTTCCCATGCAAGGCCAGGCCTGGGATGGATGTGGTAACAGGCCATGAGCAGAGCCAGTGGGTGCGCCTCAGGACCCTATTGTGCTGATCTGACTCACTTCGGCAGCTTGTCCCCGCTGCCAGGCCTCTGTGACCTGTGGGAAAGGCGTTCCTGGGGAAGCAGCTGCCCTCTCCTGACAGGACATCAGGCAGGTGGGCAGGGAGGAAACTATGATTTTGTGCCCAAGCTGGCTGCGGGATCTCGGGAGTCCAGCTAGTCCAATCCACTGGTAGCTCTGGCCAGGGAGGCAAACAAATCCTGACAACTCAGCTCTGTCAACCTCAGAGGACGCTCCGTGAGCACAGTTCTCTGTGGTGAGACTAGGCTGACCCAGCGGTGGCGGTGGCCGGTTCCGGTTTGTGTTACGTGATGGGAGATGTCCTCCTGCGGGCCGGGCCGTGTCAGCGTGGTGGGGACCAGGTGAAGTTTCCGGGAACTCTTCCCTCTCCTCTTAGTTCCCAGGCCGTTGTCAGCCCGGAACTGGGTGTCTGAGGGGACAGAAAAGGACTGAGAGGATGAGCAGGACAGCAGCTGGGACTTGTCCAGAGGCAGTGAGAGGAGGGCGGGGTGCTGGGAGAGCTGTGCAGGGGGTCGGAGGGGCTGAGGGTGAGGGCTGGGCTTGGCGCCACTAGGATGCCTGTCTTCCCAGCCCCAAGAGTGAACCGAGGCTGATCCAGGGCAGCGGGAAGGCATGATGGTTCGGCTGGAATGTCATTTTTGAGGGGACACAGAGGCAGGCCTGGTACCACCTGGCAAAAGGGTGTCACAGTCGCCTTCAGTATCCACAGTGGAGAGGAGGGGGTCCCAGGACACCCCTGGATATCAAAATCCACAGATGCTCCAGTCCCTTCTAATAAATGGCACAATATTTGCAAACAATCTAGGCACATCTTCCCACCTGCCGGAAATCACCTCTGGGTGACTTCTCGTACCTAATCCAATGTAAATGCTCCATAAATATTGTGGCGCTGTACTGCGTACGGCATGAGACGTGAAGTGGGTACAGGTCCTGTACAGATGCTCTCCCCCTCCCCCAGCATTTCCCACCCACAGCTGGCTGGCTGGCCTGCGGATACCGAGTGCCAGCTGCATATAGCACCCCGTGCGCTCCAGGTGTTTCTGGCAGGCAGGTGCTCCGCAGCCTGGCGCTGCTGTGGGCTCCTCACCAGCAGCTGAGGGAGCAGTGTGCATGGAATATGGGCTCCACAGCTGCCAACCGCTGGGGACCCCAAGCTCAGGGAGGCTGTGTGCAGCCCCAGTGCGCACCTGGCCGTCCTGGGGCCCTCTCCCCACCTTGTCAGCCTGCTGAGACAGCTTCCCCCCACACCCTACCGACCTGGCTTGACACCAGTCTTGACACTGGTGTCCCCAGCTGGCCTATGAGGGCCACCGTGATGTTTTTCCAGACAGCACCCCCTCTGGCCCACTTAAACGGCGAGAAGGAAAAAGGCTCTTTCCTGCCTGAAGTTAAACCTTAATTAGCTTTTCCTCCCTTACCCAGTTTGGGACCTGAGGGCCTGGTGCTACCAAGAAGGTGAGAGCTGAGCTCAGTTTATAGCTGGGACTGTGTGTGAAAAAGAGGGGCTCGGGCAGGCAGGGGGAGCCTCTCCATCAAGGACGAACCTCTCCAGCCACATTCACCAGCAGGGCCTCTGCAGGCAAAGCTAAAAGAATCATCTGTTTTGCTTCAGCCAAAGAAACCTCAGCCCAGAAGCATCAAGCATATTCCCACAAAGGCCTTTAATTATCGGAGAAGGCTGGCTTCGCATTTGCATTTTAATTAAGATTAATGAATCATGCATGACTCATCAAGCCATCCTCACCGCTGGCGGAGGAGCAGAGAAAAGCTGCGGTATAGACAGGATCCTTGCGCAGGGACGGGCCTGGCTTACGCCAGTGAGGACCCAGTGGTGTGACCTCAGGGGGGACATAGGCCGCCATAGCCTTGGGGAACTAGGTTACACAAGAGCTTGTACCCAGGGTGTCAGTGAATGCGACATTCAACAAGTTCTTGGTTAAGTTCCAAGAACGCCTGGTTTTTAACCCAGGACCTGTCAAGGGTGTCACCCTGCTGCTGTTTGCTGTTTGTCCCCAGGCCCATCTGAGCACAGAAGTCTTTTGTCCCAGGTGTTACCTTGGGGACTAGGACAAGATTCCCTAAACTGAGAGACCTGTGATCTAAGAAAGCACCCCTGTGTGGGATCACTCAGCAGGTGACAGGAACCGGGGCTGTCCCCAGGAGAAAGCAGGCTTGTTGGTAGCAGAGACAAGTGTCCAGATGGGGCTAGGGTGGGGTGTCTTTGGAAGAGGGCTGCCATTGCTGGCTCTGCTGGCCTCTCTGCTTGACACTGGTGTCCCAAGTTGGCCTATGAGGGCCACAGCGACCTCACATTCTGCATAGCTGCAGGTACATAAAGGAGGGCTTGGATGCCTTTCTTGGGCACAGGGATGGTTTGCTTGTTCCTCAGATTGCTCGCCCATTTCCCAGTGGACGTGACATTGCTCCAGTCAGCAGGTGGTATCAGGCAGGGGTTCTCAGGATTTGGGAGTTGCTCTTCCACCTCTGCCCATCCCCATCACCAGGCAGAGAGGTCACCTCATCTACCTGGAGGCTGGCATGCTGTCCCTCGCCTTGTAGGCAGATTAATTCTCTGAAAGCTGGAAACAGACTCGAGGGTCAAGCAAGGCCGTGGGGAAGGGAAGCTTGCAGGCCCGGGGAGGATTGGCTGGCTGCATGGGCAGTGTTGGCGGGTAGTGTCTCTTGTGATTGCCCAGGGGCAATGTGGCAGGAGGTCTCAGAGCTGAGGGGATTCAGCACTCAGACAGGTGGAATGTCAGGCCTGGACCGTGTGGAATTGGGTTCCAACTTTGCCGGGAGACCACATGGGTTCCCGAGCCGCTGGCATGGCAGGAAGGGACCAGGGCCCCATGTCCAAGAGGGCAACAAGTCTGAAAGGGACAGGGTGGTTGGGAGGGGACCGGCTATCCGTGGAGCCCCTACCTCCTCGCTGTTCACCTCTTCAAAGACAAGGCAGAAATGTAGGAAAAGCTGCGGCGCCGAAGTAAGGCACATGTACACATCTCGGGACCTCCCGGGTTTCCAATGGAGCTGGCAAACTGGGTCTCCTTTTTTTTTTTTGGTACCAGGAATTGAACTCAGGACCCTGCGCTTGCCAGGCAGGCGCTTGTGCCCCTGAGCTATATCCCCAGCCCCAAACTGGGTTTCCTTGTTACCTCTCCAAGGTGACCAAGACAACTGAGGTCCTGGCTCAGCCACCTATGCTGGGGACTCTGAGCAAGTTCCAGAATCTTCCTTGTTTGGTGTGAGATGCTCGGCAGAGTTTACTGAGATCGGGCCAAGGAGGGTCGCAGGAGTGGAGGCTTCGGTCAGGGCTAGGAATTCTGACTGATCTGGCACCCCGCCTCGCCTGTCAGCCTGGGGGGCTGTGTCTGAGCCTCTGTCCAGAGATGCCAGAAGGTCCCAAACCCGGCAGATGAGGCGCACTTGCCATTTCGTTCTGACCCTGCCACTCTGGGAGCCGCAGCTGAGATGGCATCTTCAGCTGTTTGCTGCTTCCGGAGAGTTGAACTCAGCAGAGACAGCATCCCCTGCCTGCAAGGGGCAGCCCGACACGCCTCCAGGGCACCGGCCACCTCTCCCTGGCCGGGGGCAGCCCCATCTGTGTTGTGCGCCTTGTCTTTCCTATGGGGTTCCCCAGGCTCACAGCTGCGCAGTTGTCTCCCTGGGGACCCCATGCCAGCATGTCGAGGGACTTCCCCCAAGCTCTGCCCAGGGAGGGTCCTCCATCGCCACCTGCCCGGGTTCGAGCTGGCTGGGTCATGCGGAATCCCAGCCGCATTCTTCCTCTGGCCCTGCTCTCGAGCCTCTGCGTTCCCTCTTCGGAGCAGGCTCCTCCCCTCCCACCATCCTTTGCCCCTTCCCCTTCCTCCTCATCCTCTCCTCCTCCCTCCATCGGGCTGCACCCCAGCCCTGTTTTTAGTTTTTATTTTGACGCAGGGCCTGGCTAAAGGGATTACAGTGGAGGAGCACCACACCCTGCGGGCCCCGCCCTCTTCTGGAGGCGAAGGAAGGGCCTGGGCTCTGCCGGAGGGGGGTCTCACCCCAAAGGTGCACTGGATTGGAATACCTCTGCAAGGACAGAGTCCAGACTGCTTAACCGGGAGAGACCACAGGTCGCCTCCCACCACTGGGGGCCCAGGACCCAGATGCTTCAGGCAGGGCCGGTTCAGGAGATGGCCCGAGGACACCCTCCCAATGGAACCTGTGCACGATGGCACCTGTGCACCATGGCCCTGGACAGCCGGCCTGCAGCCTCTTGTTGAGGTCCAGAAGAGGAGCCTGTCTTCAGGAGTGCACATGCAGGTCCAGCCTCACCCAAGCTGACCTTTGGTCCATCCTGTGTCCCCCCAGAGAGAACTGGGCTTTGGTGGAGCCAGGCCCTGGGACAGGCTGGCTCTGCATGGCCAGCCAGGTCCTTGCTCGGTGTGAGGAGTTGCCCCGGACTGAGAGGAGGAGGGGCTGAGGGGAAGGGGACCAACAGGGCTGCACGAAAAGCAGATGGAGAAGGCTGGGGGCTTCTCTGAGGACGAAGATAGGAGGGAGGGATGCAGGGATGGGAGCCTTCCGAGGATCTGACAACCAGGCCGGGCGGCAGCAGCCACATCACCATGGCAACAGCAGCTTCCTGGCCTCCACTGACTGTTCCTCACCCCAGAGGCAGCCCTCGGCCCCTGGGGCTCTGTCACTGGGGACTCAGTGACGTGGTTTCCCTGGGGGCACCGAGGACCCCAGTCCTTCCAGCTCCTGCTGGAGAACCTAGGGGTCAGGACAGGCGTGCTCCCCAGTCAGTGTCACCTCTTGTCCTCACAGACATGTGAAGCACAAGGTACCACTCCTCAACACCAAGAGGGTCCAGGTCCCAAACACCCCAGGGGTCAGGAGCTGTGACTGCGACCTCCAGGAAGTCAAGACTTTGTTGTCAGCAGGGTCCCAGGGACACAGGGACATGGATGACCAGGGGGGACACGGATGGTCTGGGGCACATGGATGGCCAGAGAAGATACAGATGATTAGGACACAGGTGACCAGGGCATGCAGAGACTATGGGCACATGGATGCCCAGGGTTGGCTAGGAGGCCTCAACTCCCATCTCCTGGGGACAGGAGGTCAGGGTTCCCCATCCAAGGCCTCCCAGGTGAGTATTCCACCTGAGGAGCCAGGTCTTGGCCCCAGGTGGCCGGGACAGGGATAGTGAGTTCAACCTCCCAAGACGGAGCCTTCTTTCCCAGCAACCAGGCATGCACACCAGGACCCAGCTGGCCCTGCACCCCAGCCTGGGGGTGGGGAGGACAGAACAGGAGTGGATGGGGACCGTGTGGCCACTGTGTGGACCCGGCTCTGGGGGGTGGCAGGCAGTGCCCGTGGCCTCCTGGGAGTGGATCCCCAGCCTGAGCAGCCTCCTACCAGGAAGGAGCGAATTGACAGAACACTGGCGACCCTGGCTCACCGTGGCATGGGCCTCTGAGCCGGTTGTGCGTGCGTGCTTGCGTGTGCACGCTGTATGCGTGGTTGCCCCTGCCACGGCAAGCACCCTCCCCGAAGTCGCCCCCTCCAGGTCCCCTGAGCCCTCTGCCTCAGTTTCCAATTTGTGAAGTGGGGTCTTTGAGGGCGTGGCCTGCTGGCTCAGGAGCTCCAGTGTGTGATGTCATCCTGCTGGGCTCGGGACAGGGACGGCATCCCTGGGAGCCAGACTGGGAATGAGTGGGCTCTGTCCAGAGGGGGGCTGGGAGCCCCTGCAGTCACCTTCCCTCCCTCCGCTGTGCTGCCAGGGGGCCGAGGCCATGCCCTGTCCAGTGCTAGGAGGGGGGACCTCTGTGTGGCAATTGGGTCAAGAAGGTCCTGGCCAGAGGCCAACGCTTGATCCCTGATGGTGGGGAGAGATCATTCTGTTCCCTCAGATCGCCCAGTCCGTGGTGTCGCCTTACAGCTCCTGGACAGGCTAAGAGGCCTCCATTCCCTGCGCAGACGCTGTCCTGGGCTTGGAGACAGATGCCCAGGCCCAGCTCCTGGGTGCCCCCTCCACGGCCCCTTTCCGTGCTTGCATCACACACGGTGCCCGCTGGCTGCAATGCATCACAGGGAGCAGCTCCGGGGGGAGGCCGCCTCCCTCCCCTGGGTGGTGATTGTCGCCTGTGGCTCCACTGTGGGCTTGGGGGGGACCTGAGAAGGCCAAGTGCGTCAGCCTCTGCAGACCCCAAGCCCAGGTCTTTGCCCCCAGAGCACTTCCAGCTCCCCAGGTCACCCGCAGCCTGGGACCCGTGTCCTCTCCATCCACAGCCTTGGCTCAGGCAGGCCACATCCTCCTCTGATGCTTGGGAGCCCTGGGTCCCCACATGGGGGTCCACCACCCAGGGGCTGCTTCTGAGGCAAGGGGTGCTTGGTGCTGACTTGGTGAACACCACAAAGGGAGATGCTTTGCTGAGAAGCGCGTGTCCCTGGCTCTCGGCATGGAATGCCCGCCCTGCCCCAGAGCACTGTCCCCTTGTCGGGGTGCTGGAGCGGCCACAGTCATCTGGGGGCATCCAGTTTGGGACATCTGTGCCGATGGCTCGTGGCTGCTTCCTTGACACCTGCTACGGCTGGCCACATCACAGATGGCTTCCGGAAGGCTCCTAGCCCACACCACCCCCTCCCTGCTGCCAGCATCGATGCCCACCTGGAGGGCCCGAGCCCCAGTCAGAACTGAGCAGCTGAGCAGCTGCTGGGCGTGGAGGGAAGAAGCCAGGCTGTCATGTGGGACCAGCCTGCATCAACAAGGAGCGAAGCAGAACCGAACCTGGGATAGCTTCCCTTGGCTTCATTGCCCTAAAGCAGGCTCAGCTCCTAAGGGAAGAAAGCTGCTGCCGGTGATTAAGAGCGGACGGTGGTGGCCGTGTGGTAGGAAAGACAACTCGCCTTGGGCTGCCCTCCGAGGAAGTAGAACCCTGTGGTTGGAGTGTCACAGTGTCCAACTGGGCGCAGGACAGAGCGCTGTGCAGACCCCTCCTGGGGAACTGAAATGAGCCCGTGTCCTTCGGGGTTTTGTCGCACGGGTGGGATTTAGAGCATCTCCTCTGATGTCTGCTCTCTGAGCAGCCACCTCCGCGGCTGCTGTGTTTGGGGGCTGTGACGCTGTAGCCTTCCTCACGGGGGTGCCCAGTGTGAACACGGCAGGCCCACAAACTGGGGCCGAGCAGAGGGTCAGGGAAGCTTCTGGAAGGAGCGGGTGGGGACCTCAGGGAGAAGAGCAGGGCGGGGGGTTCCCCCCGGGCTTGGGGCAGCCTTGCCTTGCTCCCCCAGCACCCCAGGGCCACAAGGCCGCATAAATGTGGACCACACCGGAGTTCCCAAGGGTGTGTTCCACCCACCTGAGGAGGGGCTCCCTGAGATGCAGGGTGCACCTCTGTCCTTCCTGGCCTGCACCGGCCCCAGTGGGAATTACCAGGGTGCTGGACTCCTGTCTCCTGGCCTGAGGCCGCCATGGTATCATTCCCCCACAGGAAAGCCCTGAGGGAGAGAGAAGCTGGCCCAGCTCGGGCTGTGGGTGGGCAGGGCCTTCTGTTGACAGGTGCTGGGGAACCCTGAGCTCGCCTCTTGGCGCCCCTGTGCTGGGGAGGTATCAGGACCCCAGTGAGAGGAGGGGGTGTGGGTCACGTCCTTGGGGAGAGCTTGCCCTACGGATGCCCTCTTCTTTGCTTCCCCGAAATGCTTACAATGTCCAAACCCCCAAGTGCCTGCCCAGGGTGCGGAGCGGCAGGGCAGTGAGGACCTACAGACCCCAAACACATTCACCATCCCTGTATGCGCCCCCCTCCAAGGACTGCAGATCAGGCTCCACAGATGGTCCCATTTTACACACAGGAAACTGAGGCAGAGGGCTAAGGAGGCCCCTTCACCTCTGGCCCGGTGGGAGACTTCGGGGCAGCGCTTGCCGCTGTGGGGGCAGCTGTGCTTGTAGCTGCTCACCAGGGGATGCCCTCCAGGAGGCTGTGGCATGGCCTGTCACTCCGCCCCTGCGTGGTCTGCAATGCCCTCTCGGTGATCCGAGGCAGCTGCACCGCCCTGGCATACGTGGTCAGGCCCCTTGTGGCTCTGAGTGTTCCCTGGGCTTGCATCTGGTCAAGCGCTGGCCAGGCACCCTGGGGGGACAGACTACTCAGCACCCTGCGCTACTCCAGTGGCAGCAAAGATCCTGCCTGCTCCATGCCGCAGGGATCAGGCCTGCCAGCCCCAAAGCACCTTCCCCTGCCCTGTCCATGCCCAGCTGTGTCCCAGAAAGCAGGAAGGACCAGGCACTTGTGCTGGGCACAGAAGGCATGCTAAACTACCACTCCTCGAGACCAATACTCCAATGTGATCCCTTTGCAGGTCAAAATTCGTATGAAATTCCCAAAACAAGATCAAATCAAACTTCTCAGCAAGTCAGGCCACGTCGCTGCTCACCCCACGTCTCAGAGAAGCCAAGAGCCCCCTCCTCCACAGGACGGTTTCCATAGCGACCAGCCCAGGCCAGCCAGTCTGGCAGGGAGGTCAGCAGCTGCCAGAGTCCCCAGGAAGGGGATTCCAATCCTCCAGGAAGAGGCTCAGGATTTCCTCAGAGGAAACACGGGGAGGATGCATGAGGAAAGTCCCCGGGGACTTTTCCAGGGCCGAGGGCTGCCTGGTCAGAGTACAGCACCCTTCCAGGGCTCCTCCTGCCCCCACCTCTTCCGATTCCCCACCCCTGCCCACCAGGGCCCTCGGAGCTCCCCACCCTGGGGGAGTGAGAAGCAGCACACAATTTCCTGTTTCCTAACACGGTGCCCTTTTGCACCATTACCCTCGGAGGCTGAGCATTAGAGCAAGCCGGCAGCCAGGTCTGGTCGTGGGCCTTTTGGTGAACTTTCTTTGTTAAAGCCCCCACCAGCTCTGGAGCCACTGAGGGTGAATCTGAAGAGGGAGAATGTCTTGGGAAGTCCCCTTGTGCAGCAGCTGGCCGTGAGGGGAGGGGACAGTACAGGCAGGGGCCTGACAGGAAGTAGATGCTACATTCATGCGGGTCCCTGGAGAAGCACTTAACAAAGGGATTACTCAAAGAATATGGTGGGCTCAAAGCTGGGCAGTTTCGAGTGGGGGAGGTTGGGGCTGTACAGAAGGCAGCTGTGTCCCCAGACCTGGAGGAGCAGGAACTGACCCCAAGGTAGGAGAGCCCTGGACAGGAGCAGTGGCTACGCATGAAAAGACATGGGGACCTTTGGCCCCTGGGACACCACATAAATGCCTCTGGATCAGCAGGGTCCACAGGGAAGTGGCCCACAGCACACAGTCGGCCCTCCACACCTACAGGCTCTGCGTCCTTGGATCCAACCAACCGGTGCTCAAGTTGCTTATGGAAGATGGTATTGAGCCGGCTGTGATGGCACACACTTGCAAGCTCATCACTCTGAAAGGCTGAGGCGGGAGGATCTCAAGTTCAATCCCAGCCTCGGTAATTTAACCATTTAGCAAGACACCCCCCAAAAAAGGGGAGTGAGCAGTAGAAATGTAGCTTAGTGTGAAACCTCCCGAGTTCAACAGGAGGTTCAACCTATCGTGACAAAGAGGGTGAGGGGGTGGTAGTTGCCTGTAAGCCATACACATCCTCCTGTATACTCCTCCTGTATACTAACATCCCTGTGTGTGACCGTTAATCATGACATGTCAACTTTCGGGGACTGAGAACCACCTAGCAGGTTAGTAAGCACAGTTCTGGGTGTGACTGTGGGTGACTGGCATGCAGACCAGCAAACTGAGGGGGAAGACCCGCCCCGGATGTGGGTGGCACCAACCAATAGGCTTGCAGCCTACATGGAATAAAAAGGGAAAGAAGAAGGAAGTGTGCATGTTCTGGAATGCTCCAGTCTTCTGAGTGGGTGCATCTTTTGTGCCGTCACCTTTGGATCAGTGTTGAGGTCTCCTGTTTCTTCAGTCTCTAACCCAGACGCACACCAGCAGCGACTTTCCAGTGAGCATCTGGGTATTCGACCTTGGACTGGTGCTACATCGTTGGTCCCTCTTGGTCGATGGCTTCCTTCTTCTTGGGCTGGGCAGGGACTGGATCCTTTAGCTCTCCAGCTTGCAGATGGCCAGGTGGACTCTCCTGCCTCCTATCCTGTGAGCTACCTAATAAACCCCTGTGCAGAATTATATACATGTTTCCCACTGATCCTGTTTCTGTGGAGAACCCTGATAGGCTCTATGACACCCATCACGATGTAAGTGCTATGTCCACCACTGCCATGTTGTATTGCTCAGGAGTAATGACAAAAAAGTCAACATGTTTAACACAGATGCAACCACTGTGGCTGATTGTGTCCTTCATCCATGGTTGACTGAGTCTGCAGATGTAGAACTGAGATGCCTGGGGTCAACCGCACACATACACACAGAGATTTATTTAAAGGACTTGTGCTTGTCCATGAAGACAGATCTGAAGTGTGCAGAGCAGCCAAGCAGTGGTTCCTTCTTCCTCAGGGGGCCTCAGCCTCTGCCCTTAGGGCTTCAGCTGATTGAGAGAGGCCCACCAAGTAGTGGACCTAAAGTTTTAGGTATTAGCCACATCTACAAAGCACCTTCCCAACAGCTGGGCTAGTGTTTGGCTGAATACCTGGGTACTAAAC
Organism: Chinchilla lanigera; assembly: GCF_000276665.1. Taxonomy (NCBI): domain Eukaryota; kingdom Metazoa; phylum Chordata; class Mammalia; order Rodentia; family Chinchillidae; genus Chinchilla; species Chinchilla lanigera. The sequence continues at coordinate 38,761,056 of NW_004955407.1, read as the reverse complement.
TCTGGCTAAGATGACACTTAGGACTGCAAGCACCCATTTCTCTTTTCCCATCCTGGACTCCTCTGTCAGTGTTCCCTTTGGGCTGAGCCTCAGGGAAACCAGAGGGAGAGGTCTGAGTACCGTGTATCCAGACAGACTCCTGAACCCCAGGATGGAAGGGGTGGGTGAGGACAGGAAGACATCAGCCAGCCAGGCTCTCTGACACTCAGTTGGTCTTTCTGAGCATAACTCAGGAGCACAGCAGTTAATTCTGGGTCCATAAGGCCATTTGGATGGACGGCCTCCTGGTTATGATCAGACTCCCTGGGAGTCAGGCCTCTTCCAGCGTGTATTGGTCAGTTTCCCATCACTGGGACAAAATATCTGAAACCCACAACTTAAAGGAGGAGAGGTTTACTTTGGCTCACGGCTTCAGAGAATTCAGTCCATGGTTGGCTGACTCAGAGGAAGAAACAGCATGGTGGAAAGGCGTGGTGGAAGAGAGCTGCTCATGGCAAACAGGAAGTAGAGAAGGGAGGAGCACAGAGGGAGATCCACCCTCCAGAGGCACGCCGCTTCTAACCAGCCTCTACAAGCACACCCCCCTACAGTGCTCCCTTACAGGCACACCTCCCTCTAGCCATGCACCCTCTAGCCACACCACACCCTGTACAGCCCCTTAACCATGCCCCTTAACCACACCCCATCTGACCACTCCTAACACCAGTGGCCCCAGCTCCTAACACAAGTCAGCTATGAATTCATGGGTGGACTAACATGCTGATGAGTGTGGGGTCCCGGTGGTTCTTTCAAATACAATAGACTTTGGGGCACGTTTTAGATTTAAACCATAGCACCACCTCTCTATGGTTACCCCAGGTTGTACAAGGCAGGAGTCTGAATTCATGGTTTGTGGTATGTGCACAGAATCTTGGCTTCATCCTAGAAAGCTAGGGAGAGAAAGACACAACCCTCACAGCACGTATGAGAGGACCTCCCAATGCCAGGCCTGCCTGGGGCTTTGGTGACACTCAATGGCTTCCAGGCAAAGCATGCAGGGGGCTTGGCTCCTGTCTCTATAGCCTCCCTCATCCCCAGGCTCTGGTGTAGGGACAGAACAGCTCAGTGGCCCAGGCAACCTTCCCACGGAGCCTCACAAGGCTGGGGCCTCTCCCAGCCAGCATTCGCGAAGGAACCTCACCTGCCGGCCATGCTGAGTGCCTCCTGCTGTGGATTAGTCAGGATGAACTACCGTGATGAAGCAACAAACTCCCCTTGCATAATATCACTGGGACATCGTTCCCTATTGCACAGTGCTGTGCTCATAGGACTGGTCCTCCCCCTCCAGGTAACTTGGGGATTCTGGTTCCACCTCAACCCCTGCCTGTGATGTCCCCACCCTACACATGGTGTCCGGGGGCCCCAGAGCAGTGGAGGAGGCTGTGGGTGGGATACAGCCTCAGAGTAACTGGCAAGATACACATGTATCACTCCTGTTCCCAGCTCATTGGCTGTGCTGCTCATGGGAGCCCAGCCTGACTGCAGGGGGTTGTGGGGGGATGAAGAGAGAGGATTAGCAAGTTCTCCTGTGTGTGTGTGTGTGTGTGTGTGTGTGTGTGTGTGTGTGTGTGTGAGTGTGTGTGTGTGAAAGAGAGAGAGAGAGAGAGATTCCTAAGTTACACAGCTTTGCCAGGTGCTTGGTAGAATGGATGAGAAGATAGATAGATAGATAGATAGATAGATAGATAGATAGATAGATAGATAGATAGAGATAGGTGATAGATGCTAGACATGATAAATGGATAGATGATAGATAACAGATGACAGATTGATGGATGACAGATAAGTGATAGATGCATGATAGATAGGTGATAAATGGTGGATGATAAATAGTAAGAATGATTGACAGACTGGTAGAGGTGGATACAAGGACAGAGAGAGACGGTGAGACAGACAGAGGTAGTTATCTGTTGCTCTGTGACGAGCCACCCCCAAGTCGGCCGGGGGTTCCATTGGCTGTGGGTCTGGACGCAGCCTGGCGGGTAGTGAGCTCAGCGTGTCTCACGAGGTCCCAGCCAAGACGTCAGCCCGAGGGGCAGGGGCTGCAGAAGGCCAGCTGGGGCTGTTGGCAGGAGGCTTTGTGTCCCGGGGGTCTCACCGGGAGGCTGTAGGTGCCCAGGGGCTGTTGGCCAGGCTCTGTGCCAGGGGCCGCTTCTGGGGACCAGGAAGGCTGCAGGGGATTCTTGGCTGCCCAGAGAACCACACTGGCCCTCGGCGTGGTGTGGACGTGACACCAGTGTGGGCCTTGCCTTCGGGTTCAGTGTCCTCAACAAGGTCACAGGAGCTGCCCTCTCCCACTGCCTGGGCAGAGCTGTGGACAGGCAGCTTTGCGTCAGCCCTTAAGCCAGGTGAGTCACCGTGGCATCACGGGCCTGGCTGCCCAGGTGCCCGCTCTCCCCTCCCTGCCTCTCCTGTCTTTCTTCCGGCTCAGGCCTCGGAGGGAAGCCCTGGGACCCGGGATCCGTGCTCTCTGAACAGCCCTATCTGGATAGCTCTGGAAGTGGGCTCCCACAGGGCCCACGGCGCCCTGGAGCCCTGGGCTGCGTGGCCCTCCAGAATGTCACCCCGGTGAGCCCGCTCCCCCCAGGCTCTCTTGGAAGCAGGTCTTTGTGACAGTAACACCTGATGATGAACCATGGCTGCCGTGAAACCAGTCCTGTCTTTCTGTTCAGACGCACAGAACCCCACGGCCAGGGAGGAGGACGCTGGCCCCCGAGCCCCGCTTCTGCCTCCAGGACAGTCTGTGCTGCTGGCCCAACTGCACCGTCCCAGGGACAAGCCAGGTGTCCCACCGACTACTAACGGTGCACAAGGGACTCACTGCCACCCTGCCTGGCCCCAAGGCTCGCACCCGCCTCCTTCAGGCTGAATTGAACTCGGCTCAAGCCTGTCCAGTGGCTGCTGGCAGAAGTCACGGGAGCTGCTTGGGCCCCTGTGCACGGGTGTCCTGACCCGAGGAAAGACCCCGGCCTGGCGACACAGGGCCAGGAGCCGCCTGCAGGCTGGGAGAAGACAGTGCTGGTGCCCTTGGAGAGGGTGTCTGCCCTGGGAGGGTCGGACGGGCCATCCCTGCAGGCGAGGACACAAGGGGTGTCCTCCCTCTTTCTTCCCGCCTCCTGCTCTGTGGGTGTCTCAAGTCCCTGAGGCCAACAGTCCCCTGAATGGCCTCCCGCATAGTCACCTAGCCCTGTGACCTCTCCCCTGTGGCCCCTCCTCTGTGGTCATCTCTCCTCTGGTCACCTCCCCCTGTGGTCACCTCCCCCTATGCCCTACTTGTTCCCTGTGGCCATATCCTCCTGAGATCACGTCCCCCGGTCACCTCTCCTGCCGGAAGCTGGCTCCCTGTCCAGACAGTTGCCCCCACCCCCGCTGGGCATAGCGTGGGTCCCAGAGCCAGCCCATGGGACCAGCCAACACTTCCTGAGTCACTGCTCTGGGCCCAGCTTCCCCTACCACAGGCGCAAAGGTGTTTGCTTTAGGTCTGGCGGGGACCCAGCTGGAATCAGCAGAGACTGACTTCAGCCCGTACTGTGCACCTTGGTCCACATCTGTGTGTTACACATGCGTGTGGACAGATACGTGTAAATGCAGCGGAGCTCGAGCTGCTCAGGGCAGTGCTCTTCCAGCTCTGCGGCTGTCCCTGCTCCAGAGAGACCAGGCTGCGGTCACAGCCCCCCGGGTGCAAGGTGGGCCACAGCACCTCGGGGACAGCAGCCCTTGGTCAAGGACACTGCCGTGGTGCCAGGGCTTGCAGTGCCTGCTGACCACAGACCAGGGAAGGTTTGTCACCCAGGAGGTGGAGACACAGGCCCCCTGTGCAGCTGTGGGTGTCCCGGGGGCAGTGGATGCAGATTCCCTGAGAGCTCCCTAGGGCCTTCTGCACGCCCAGGACCCTCGTTTCAACCCGCCCTTCTTGCTCCAGCCTCCTCTCATGGGTCTGGGCTGTGGCCCCCGCTGACCACGAATGAGACAGCGTCTCTGCAGAGCTGGAACCAGGGCAGGTTTGGGAGGCGAGCCCCCTGACCCTGGAGAGGAAGGGACGTGCCACAAGGAAACGCCACCGTGGCCCTCAGAGCGGCTGCTGGGGGACCACAAAGGGAATGACCTAAAATGAGACTTTGACTCTTTCAGAGTTCTGGAGGGCAGTGTCCAGTTTTAAGATATGGGCCGGGCTGGGCACCACCCTCCAGGGGCACTGGGGAGGGCCCTTCTTCCTCTTGTCGACCCCTCCCAGCCTCTGGTGGCCCTAGGGGCCCCGGCTGGTGGGAGCATTGCTGGCCACCACGTCGCATGGCCTCCTCCTTTGCCCACTGTTGGCTTCCATGGGACCCCAGTCAGTGAGGTTTAGGGACCCGCCCTCCGCCAGTAACTTCCCCAACTGCATCTGCAGCGACCCTGTTTCCTAATGAGTCACAGTCTCCAGGCAGGCGGGTGAGGACTTGGAAGCACTGTTTTGGAGACACAAGTCAACCCATAACATCTTCCTTAAAAAGAAAATAGAAACCAAACAAAGGGGAACAGCCTCCGAGCCCACAGCCTCCAGCTCCCGGACCCAACCTCCACTGCTCGCCCACTCTGGGGTGTGGGTCTCTCTGGCAGGGGTGAGGTCCATGAGCAGCAGCGCTCCTGCCCACAGGTGAGGCCCTGCCTCTGACCTTGGAAGGGAGGTGGGAAGGACACGCCTAGCCAGCCTGGAACTCCAGAGCCCAAAGACCCAGCTCCGTGCCTAGAAGACATCCCAAACATCTGTGGGACGAGGCCCTGCGCTCACAGAGCTGGAGATGACTGAGTGTGGCCACCCCTCTGCCCAGCTTCCCTGCGGCCACACCCCAGCCCTGCTGTCCCAGGGCCCTCTGGGAGCAGCCGCAGCACTGCCGGGGTGCCTGCCCGCCCCTGGGCTTCAGTTTTCTGACCTGTGAAACGGGTACAGGCTGGGTGTGTTGGCATAACTGTAATCCCAACACTCTGGAAAGCTGAGGTGGCAGGATCACGAGTTCAAACCCAGCATGGCAATTTAGCATTTTACTGAGACCCTGTCTCAAAAATAAAGTGTGAAGGGCCTGGGTTCAATCCCCAGTTCCGCAACAAAACAAAACAAAACAAAACAAAAACACCCCCCCAAAAAAAACAGGGCTAGAAGATAGGAGGTGCCAGGGGTCCTGGGGGTGCCGGGGACCTGGATCACAGTGATCCCCACCTCCAGGGAGGCCTCTGAGCACACAGCTTCAAGGAAGCAGAGGAGAAGCCACATACTGGGTTTGGAAGCCTCGGGGAGGCTCAGGGCAAAGAGCTGGTCGGGGGTCCCGGGGCAGAAGTCAGGGCGGAAGCCTGGGGGCTGAGAGCTGGGCAGTCTGGCACACACGGGGACCAGGCCTGGGTGACAGTCAGGTTTCGGCTCTGTGACAGGCATCTGAGCAGGGACAGGGCTGTCACTGCATCCCTGGGCTGGGCCCACCCTGGGTTTCCAGCTCCTGCTCCCCGGACGTGGCCCTGGCGGGGCGAGGGGTGACCACGGCAGTGTGGCGGGGCTGCCACGCAAGCTGCACCCCGGCCCTGCCCTCGGCCACCACACCGACTGCGGCAGCCCGAGCTGGCAGTCAGCCCGGCCTGCCCTGAGGCCTGCCATGCTGGGCTGTGCCCCTGCCCGCAAGACCCAGTTGGGCCCTGCTCACAAGCAGAGCTCAGCTCCAGCCCCTCTTCCTCGCCAGCCTCTGACCTCCATGTGCCCTTGGAGCCGCATTACCCCGGCCCAGGCCCCCGGGTGGGCTGTTCCGAGCGGATGTGCCGCCCCGCAGGCCGGGAAGCTGCGCGCCCGGATTCCGCGTGGCCGACGCACACAGCGCCATGAGAGGCCGTAATCACAGCCTGACTCAGACAGGCAGCGAGCATCGGGCTGTCAGGCCTATTTCAGGAAAATTAATTACACCCCACGCTGAGAGGGAAGTCGCCCATTAAATGTCTTAAATGTACCTGCCCGGAATGCCCCTGCGCAGCCTGCTTGCAGCCAGGCACAGGGCAGGTTAGGCGCAGAAGGCCTGGGAGCCCCCTTCCTGTGTCTGCAGCGCCCTGGAAGGTGGTCTGAGGGCTCTGGGCCCCACCCCGCCCTCCCCCGGCCACTGAGGCCCGAATCTGCGGCTCTGCCCTGGGAGCCTCTTTAGAAGTCACGCCTGGGAGCCAGCACCGCGCCTGGAAGCGTGGGGAGCTCCTGCACCGGGATCTGGCTGCCCTGACGTGGCCCAGGGAGGTTGATGGTAGCCCACACGGGGGGCAGGCTGCCCTGTGCCCACTGGGATGGCTGGCCCTGCACAAAGCGCCTTTCTTCTCCCACTTGTCCTTCAGGGTCATCGAGATGGACAAGAGGGTCACCAGGGGGCAGGACCAGAAGCCAGGCTCAGGCACCTGCACTCACAGCAGGAAGTGACTTGCACAGGGCATAGGCCAGGCTGCCTGTGTCATAGCACAAGCCTCACAGTGAAAAATCACAGCGACTCATGGTTTCCGATGCGCCTGACCCACGCACGGCCTGCGGAGCCAACCTTCCCTGTGTTCTCGGACACCTGGGCACCTGCCGCTACTGGTGTCGTCCTGGCAAGAGGAAGAAATGGTCTCAGTGCTGTCCCAGAGCTCAGCCAGCCCACTGAGCTTTGCAGGAAGGAGCTGGCGGCTCTTGAACCTGGCAGGGATGAGCCAAGCCCTGCGGATGGACCCAGCTGGCCTTTGCGCCAGGCCTGGGACTTCAGGACGCGTCACTCCCATCTCATCCGAGGGGCGGGGTCACGCTGTGTCCTTACCTTCACACCCTTGAGTGGAGCCTGCTTCATTAGAGGGTCTCATATTTCTGTTGCCATTGTCGTAAAAATGAATCTTCTAAGAACACCAATCTACAAAACGCCATACCGGTAGGCAGTCTGGTGGTGCCCTAACCCCCACGTGAACTTAGGAAGCTCACTCAGAACCAAAATAGGAAATCTCAATAGTTTTAAATCATTCTCAAAACACTGAATCTGGAATTTAAACCTTCCCACCAACCCCCACTGCCTTTGGTGATGAATTCCATCAAACGTTTAAGGGAGAAATTATACCAGTTCTACCCAAATATGTAAGCTCAAAGCATTGTGAAGAATTTGACAGGCTAGCTCTAAAATCTCTATGGAAATGCAAAGGACCTAGAACACAAAAGTAATTTGGAGAACACCAAGGTAGACACAGATTTCATGGGTAAACACTAAAAGCACTAACCGTCAAGGTATAAAACGACAAGTTTAGCATTCATAAAAATTCATAGGTTAGATTCAAGTCTTCATTCTTCAAATGAAAAGCAAGCCATAAATTGAGATGCTCTCTTTCTGCATGTGTACGTAGAAATACATGTGTATACAAACATACCCTTGTAACAGAGATTTCCAGATAGACTATATCTAGAACTCCTACGCCTCAATAATAACTCAAACAGTCCAATTAAAAATTGGTGAGCTGGGCATGGTGGTGCACTCCTGTAATCCCAGCACTCAGGAGGCTGAGGCAGAGGCCAGCCTGGGCTACAAAGGGAGCTCAAGGCCAGCCTGAACTGCATAGTGAGAGCCTGTCTCAAAAAAGACAAAAATTGGTAAGGGGCAGAGGCTGTATCTCAGTGGCATAGCACATGCTCAGCGACAGTTTAAGGTCCTGGGTTCAACCTGCAGTACACACACACACACACACACACACGCACGCACGCACGCACGCACGCACGCACGCACAGACATGCAAACTCAGACAAATGAGAAAAATAGGATGGTACTAGCCCATTCAAAGATGTCAGTAAATGCAAGTTAGAAGCCCAAGGCGACCCCACTAGTGACCATGAGGGTACCTGTGCCACTAAGTGCTGGGGAGGGTGCGGACCAGAAGCACGGAGTTGCCTTGAACCAGTGCAGCTGCCCAAAGGACGGCCTGGCAGCTTCAGGTGGGCAGGCGGCATTCCCGAGGATCCAGCCATTCTCCTTTGACCCCCGTGACTCAGGAGAAACAAAAGTGCCCACACAGACCTGTCAGCAGACACTCACAGCAGCATCATGGGCAACAGCCCAAGCAGGAAGCAGCCCACACGTCCACAGGACACACCGCCATGTGTCCACACTACCACTCGTCTACACCGCGGGTGCCACCCACCCTCAGGGGAGTGGACAGAACACCACCATGGTCCACACTGCCACAGCCCACGCTGCAAGCACTGCTCGGCAGCAGAAGCAGAGGTGGTGACAGGCGACACGCGGGTGAATCTCCACCTCGTTAAGCCGCGTGATAGAAGCCAAACCCGCAAAGCACACACTGTGCTTCCATATCAGACTAGCCCACAGGGGCAGGAAGCAGGTCCCCATGCCAGCCAGGGACAGTGGAAGGACAGAGGGAGGGCTCTGGTGACAGAGACACTGCCCCTGCTAAGTTCTGTGGCCAAAACTCTGTGCATGTCCTGCTGGCACAGGGCACTGGGGCCACCTTCCTGAGGGTGGCAGCTTCCCCGCATGGAGCCTCGGTCTCCGCTGCCACCTGAGCCTGTCCCCAGCCTCCCGCCCGTGGAAGGAAGGACCGTGTGGGCAGTGAAGATGCGGACCTTCCCCTCTGACTGCAAAGGAAACCCTGAGCTTCCTCCACGGAGCTCTTCACAGCGAAAGGGGAGGCAGAGGGCTTCCTCTGGGCTTCCTGCGTGGTTTTTAGTCCTTGGGGATTTTTTTTTTTTTTTTACAGAAATCACATTCAAATACGTGAAATAATGCTAATAAGGGAGACTGCAAACTGTGCCCTGAAGACCGAAAGTGAACTGGGTGCCCTCCCCGCCCTGCTCTCCCCGCAGAGATGCCCACATGCCAGCCCTTCTGGTTTCTGTTTCCTCTCCCAGAATGCAGGGCCTGACCTTGGGGCCTGCAGAGAGGCCTTCAAGACACCTCCACCACACACCGCCCAGGGCCTCTGGTATGCACAAATGCCCTGAGATCAAGGCCATGCCCCACAAGATAACCCTAGGTAGAGGTTGTGCCCCACCAGATTCCCTGAGATCAAGGTCATGTCCCCTGAGGGCCGTGCCCCCAAACCCCTGCCGATGTTCTGGGAGAAAAACTAACAGGTTAGCGCTTTGTTCTGCCCCCAACAAGCCAGTTCCCCTGCATGAGATTTAGTTCCTGCTCCCAGTGTCCTGTCTGAAGTCCCTCTCACCCCTGCACGGCTCTGTGGGAACCGCGTGGTCCCAACCCTGGTGACAGTGTTGCTGGCCACCGGAGTGGCTCCTTCCTGAGGCTGATGGAGAGGCAGAGGCATGCCCCGCTACATCCAGTCCTGCCCTCTGAAAGACACGGTGTCCTGGCAGGTACTCTGTCCCACTCTTGTTGAGCGTGACACCCGGGGACACCCTGGTCTGCGTGAATGCTCCCTCTGCACCAGACACTGGGCTGTGTTTCATAGGCCTTCAGTGTCCAGCGACCCTCAGAAGTGGGCACCATTGTTGTATGCCTTATCTGGAAAGTCAGACCATTGGGCTAGGTGTGGTGGCAGGACGCCTGTGATCCTGACACCAGGAGGTTGAGGCAGAGGAATTCCAAGTACGAGGGTAGGCTGGGCTCCACCTCGAGACCAAAAGAGGGACGCGAAGCTGCAGCCCAGGGCCCGAGTACAGGACTGGGAAGTCGCCGAGCTGGGACATAGATTTAGGTGTGACACAAAGACTGTTATGCCTTTGCTTGGTCGCCATGCCACTCCTTGGGCTGGGCCAGCCAGGCCTGGCTCCACTCAGATGAGTGAGGACACATGCAGACACTTGCCCGGCAGCTGTCGCCGCCCCAGGCCACACCTGAACTCTTGCCAGAAGGATCAGGAGGAAATCTCAGCAGCCCTGGGGCACCCCAGCGCTCAGAAGTGTAGCCGTGCAGCCTGGGGTGTGTTGGTCCCCGACAGGAGCCGACACATCCCCACGTAAACATCTGGAGAAGAGTCGGCAGCACAGACATGAGTGCGGCTGGGGAGGGACCCTTGGGCGGGCGTGGGACCCGCATACCAGAGGACCTCGCCCGCCCTGGGCCTGGGCCCACAGGCTCCTCACTGGAGGGATGGGAAAGGAAAGGGGCTCTATCAAGCCCAGGACAGACTCTAGAGTCCTTCCAAGTCCCGCAAGGCTCCTTCCTCCGGGGCTGGGCTCCAAAGGCTGGGCTGAGACTTCTAAGCACCCCCACACCGTCATCCTCATCACATGCATCACAGCTCGTTGGCCGCTGAGACACATGCCCGTCCAGTGCGACTCAGCATGACACCCATGACAGACAAACTCAAATGCAAAACCTGGAGAGACAAAGTCAAGGCTTTGCATGAGACCTTACTAGCTGCCAACGCTGTGTTCCCGGCATACACAGGTTCTTCCTGAACACAGCCTCCCACAGGTACTGGGCATGTCAGCTTTGGACACCGAGCGGACACCCTGCGTCAGGCAGCTCTCCGGAGCTGGTGTCTGCAGGACAACCGCAGCTCTGCTTGGGACTGGCTGAGCCTTCTCGGCCGTGAGTGAGGTCTGGTCTTTCTGTCCAGGGAGGGGCTCTCGGGCCATTGAGCCACGCCCAGCCACAGGCAGACACTCCACTCGAGATGTAATTCTGCCCCTACAAAGGCCACCCTGAAGGGCTGGGACAACCAGGGATGCTGTTCCATGTGCACCACCAGTTCCATGACCCTGCCACGTATTCTGTGTTGCTGAAGCAACCCTGGCAGAGCTTTGTCCCCGATGGTGGCTTGTCCTCACCTTCAGTAACTGTGCAGCCACTGCCTCTGTCCATCGCCACAACCCTTCCTTCCCCCAGATTGACACCGACCCTGAAAACATCCCCCTCCCGTCCCAATACCAGCCCTCCGTCTCCAGGAACCTGACTGCCCTAAGTCCCCTGAGAGTAAAGTCGGATCTGTCCCATTACGCCTGGCTAACTTCACTGGACAGTGTCCTCTAGGTGCGTTCACTATGTAAGGGTCAGCTTCTTTCATGGGGACACACACTGTGTTGTCTACCCTCTGGTCCGTCAGTGGGGGCCTGGGTCACCTCCACCCTTTGACTGCCGTGAACCGTGCTGCTACAAATGCCCAGTGCTAATCTCTTTGAGACCCCGCTTTCGGGCGGAGCGGGGTACAGGCCCCGCAGCAGAATCGTGGTGTCACATGGGAATCCTACGACCTATTTCCTAAGGACCTGCGCGCTGTTTCCTGGGGCTCACACAGGGCCGTTTTGGTGACAGGCACCTACTGGGTAGGAAGAGTTGAAAAGCTTTTTTTTAACCAGAAGGAACCGAAGACTATTTAAGAGGGTGTGTCTGCCCGCTGGCTGGAAGGTACAAACTTTCAAAGACCCAGGAAAAAGTTCTGGTATAATTCTGCCAAATCCTAGATTTTGCTGCGGATTCAGGGAACCTTTCCATGAAAGGAATAGGGCGAATAGGGCCGGTGGCACTGGAATAGCCAGTGCCACACAGATGGGCATTAGGGCCACCAGGCAGGTGCAGGGCTCCCCAGGGCTGGGGAGGGGCTGCGGTGCCCTTGGCCTAGTCTGGTCCACGGCAGCCAGGAGTGACTGGTTCGTGTGGTGAGGCCAGCATAAAGCTGTCGCTGCGCCGTCTTGAAGATCTGGGACCTCAGTGGACCACAGGCTGTGGTCTCTTCAAGATGTGGCTCGAAGGATGGCGCTTCCAGACAGATGAATCCAGGGAAAGCGTCCAAGTCTTTTCCCCCAAATAGTTTATTTAAATATTAAATTAAAAAAACATACATCAGCTAATCATTTGGCATACATCTCTCATGGTAACATATGAAACAAAACAATTCAGGTATGGTAAAAAAAAATATATATACATCTCAACCAGATCACGTAGTGTCTTTAAATAGGCTATTGCAGGAGTCTGCAGAACAGCGCTGTTGAGAAATCTACAAAACACCGCACACACCTAAAAAAACGAGAAATAAAAACACGGCCTTCCCATCCTCCCAAAGAGGTCTACAGTGCTAAGAAAAAACAAAAACCGCTAGGAAAGTAAAGTGCTTGTTGCTGCTTCAGAGAGAAACACAGGGTGGCACAAGGCCTTTGATCTGCGGTGTGAAGACTGGGGTGTGGGGACAGGGGCTGGCCCAGGTCTCCCGCGAGAGCAGGTCAGGCCAGCCGCCTCCTGCAGCCAGGGACGTCCAGAGGTGGCAGGCAGGGGACTTTGGTGTTTTCTCTGCGGCCGGGTGCCAGGTCCGCCAGCGAGGACAGTCCTTCGCCCGTCCCTAAGCAGCCACAGAGCACAGCAGCAGTCACAGAGCAGCATGGAGCTCAGCACATGCACAGAAGGGGGGCACCCACCAAAACACCGACACGCGTGGGCGTCCTTCCTGCCTTCAGGTGACTCGGTCAATCTTTGGCTTTTGAGAAGTCCCGCCTTTGCCCCTTTCTCAGTGGCCCCTGTGTAATACTGCAGGCTGCTAGAGCCACGGGAAGCAAAGGCACCTGGGCGAGGAAGGGGTGGGCACTTGGCGCACAGAAGGTGGGACGCAGTGGTGGCCTCTGCCCCTGCCCTATGTCTCGCCAGTGCTGAGGGGTGGCTGGGCCCCTTCCGCAGCAAACCTGGTGCTGCCAGGATGCTCCCCCTGGGTGACCGAGGGAGGTTTAAACAAGGAACACAAAAGTGTAGTACAAAATATAAAAAATAAGTAGTGTCTATGCTCTCCTATTTATATACATATACAGTATTTGCTTAAAAAAAGAGACACAGCTTTACAAACACTGACCTAAGCTTCCCTTAGCATCTTCTTTGAATGAAAGACAGATGCCCAGCACGAGTGCCAGGGCCTGGCTGCCAGGCCTGTGTCACCGGGAAGTCCCGGGTGGCGGTCACAGTGAGGAGCCACCGCCGCCCCCACCCGCGCGCCGCCTGTCATGGCCTGAAGCACCACGCCCACCACCCCCAGGTCAGGTGTTCTGGTTGGACCCTGATAATGAAATGCATAAAAACGCACTAATTAGCAGCGGGAACGAGATGAGCAGCAGGAAGAAAGCTCCTGGCTTCCTCTTGGCCAAGCGCTCCTGGGACCGAGCCCCAGCCATGGACGCTGCCCCTGGGCCCTCCTGCGGTTCCTCCGAACAGCGCTGGAAAACGGACTCCTGAGCTGCGCGCACAGCTCCCCGCCTCAAGCGAGCCGAGCCTGCCTCTGTGCCGGCGATCCGTGCCCCCTTCCTGGGCAGCCCCGAATGGTGCCAACCCACATGTGAAGCAGCAAGTTCACAGTTTCCATTGAAGCATAAATGTTTCCCGAAGTGGAGAACCATCAACTAAAACCGAAAGGATACTGACCCACGCACGCACTCGGCCGTTCCAGACGTTACCAGGGACGCCCTAGGCCCTGTGTCAGCTCCTGACACAGCTGTAGACAAGGGGCCCAAGCCGCTGCCCTGTCACCCGCCCTCGCAGCCAGAGGCCCTCCCTCGCCCCACTCCCCCCCGCCACCCACCTGCATGACATGCCCACCATTATTTCTCTTCAGCTTCCAGTCTCTACTCGGAGTTGAGGTCATTCAGTGCAAGGAAAAAAGTAAAACAAAAAAACAAACTAAAAAGCCCACACACCTAACGTATTGCTTGTTTTGCTTCTGGAAAGTTCTTGGCTTTTGAGTCCCAAAACATCCTCACGTACTCCGAAATTATTGCTTGGAAGCGCCAGCTGGACGCGGCGGGGCTGTCCTCCTCACTGCACCAGGACGAACGTCCCCCTAGGGCCCGAGGTCAGGTCCTCCATCTCGCAGTCCCCCTGCAGCCGCCCAGCAGGGTCGCAGCCCGGGGCCAGCCTGGCGAAGCAGGGTGCCAGGGCCCTGCTGGGGAGGGTGGTGGGACTGGTGCTGATGTGCAGGTGGGTGTCCAGGAGCTGCGCGGCCGACACCACCGGGGACGCTCCGGTCTGCAGGTTGGGCGCTGGCAGCAGTGGCAGCCCTGACATGAACAGGCTGTCGCAGGGGGCCAGCATGTATGGGGCAGGGGCGGGGGCGGGGGCAGGGGTGGGAGTAGAGGGTGGCTGTGGGGCCAGGGGGCAGCTGGGGGCGGCATCCGGGTGGTGCTGTAACTGGAGCAGCCTGAGGGACAGAGGGACAGGGCTTAGATCAGATCCACCCGTGTGTCCGTGGGTGGCAACCCCTGAGCCATCCCGCCATGTTTCAGTGACGATTTGCAGAGGCCACCAGACAGGTTCGCCACCGCCCTCCACCCACTCACTGGCTCCAAAGGACCAGTGTGTACGTGGCGATCATGCCTCGGGCCCCAGGACTCGGGTACTGGGCGGAGAGGACCCTCGGGGCCTACCTCTGCTGGTGCAGCACCTCCTCCAGCAGGCCTCTGCCCTCTCGGCTGCCAGAGCTGCCACCCTGTAGGCCCGAACTTGGGGTGGGGGCGTGGAAGGAGCTCAGGCCGCCCCGGGACACTCGACTGGAGGATGCCTGGCACACCTGGCGCGCCAGCCCCTTGATCTTGTTGAGCCCTAGGAAGCCTTTGGTCCGCGCGTTTTTTCTCAGCTGCTGCCGGAAGGCCTTCAGCCCTGCAAAGCAAGAGCAGGGTCAAAGGGGTCAGGGGACGGAGGACAGGACAGGCCACACACGTGGGCCTGGCACCCATTCCACCATCCCGCTTTCCTGAAAGGGTGGCAGCACTGTCACTGAAGCTCTTCTAATGCTGTCACATGCTTGGGTTGCTGGCCACCTCCTGAGGCTGGGGACAACGGATCCAACCCTGAGGAGCTGCTGTAGGGACAGGTTCTTTACGGAACGGGGTATGAGCTATGCACGGGACTCTGCATGGACTTAGAGGGCATATGGTACCCAGAGCCCTGGAGTGGCACAGGGGGAGGCTAGGCGGCCAGCTCAGGGTGGGGATGCTTTGTGGGGGGCCCCTCCCTGACCTCAACGCTTCTGCAGGACAGGAGCCACCGCTCAGAACAGCCATCCCTGCGCTCTCGCCCAACCGAGGTCACTAGCTGTGCTCGGGGGCTGTGGTTTGGTCCACCCCAGTAGTCAGGATGCCCAGGGCCCGGGTGGCACCCCCAGCCATTCCAGCAGCAGCACCAGTAGAGAATGGGTAAACTCCCGCTCCTGAGGCAGGTATCTCGCCAGGGAGAGATGCATTCCTAGGAAGGGGGAAGTGTGGCGGGGACCTCACCTTGAGTCAGCGAGGTGTCTGACGCCCTCCGTCCCTCCTGGAAGCTGACAGGCAGCAGGACAGCTCCGCCCAGGCCCCCTTGAGCCTGCAGCACAGGGGTGGCTGACTGCGCCCCCAGGAAAGGCGAGGCCAGTCTGACTGGGGAGCAGGTGCCCAGCAGCCCCTGGGTGGCCAGGCCGCTGCCGAGCCCAGCAGGGCCTTCGCCCGCGGAGAAAGTCAGACAGCTGTCAGAGCTGGTTCCTTCCGAGGCGCATGTGGAGGAGGAGGACACAATGATGCCTGTGGAGGGAGAGGCTTGTGAGGGCAGCCCCGCCTGCACAGCTACAGAAGGGTACGGGGAATAGGCCCCGGAGCGTCTGGGGTGCTGGTGGGTATGAGCAACCATAGGCTTGACCGAGGCCCGCAGCGTGTGTCTAGTGACCGCTCCGGGCCACCAGAGCCCAGAGACGCCGCAGGCCAGCCTGTGGGTGCAAGTGCAGGTAGCAGGTGATCCATGGACGCAGACTCAAATGAGGGAGCCTGGGGCTGGGCCCACCCCTTCCACCAAAGTGAGCAAGTGCATGTCCTGCTGTGCCATGTGGTCTCGGGGAGGCACGAAGGTCCATCTCAGCCCAGGCACTGGGCCCTTGGGAACACTTACAGGGAGGGGTGAATGGAGAGAAGTGTGTGGAGACCTCGGCCAGCGTGTGCCTGCGGCCCGTGCCGCTGCGAGGGGGCTCCGGAGCCTCAGGCTCCTCCTCCAGGATGGGTGCCTGCGCGGCCTCCTCGCTGATGGCTGTGTCCAGCAGGCTGCTGGGGGAGATGGAGCGGTGTGGGGACACGCTGTTGCAGCTGGCGTCCGCCAGGAAGAACAGGGGCTGCAGGGGAAGGACACAAACCGATGACTGCCCAGGCCCCGCAAGTGCAGGTGCACTGGGCAGGAGGGGCGCTGGGGACGGTCACGCACCTGCAGCGAGCTATGCAGGTCGCAGTCCATCTCAGCCTGCAGGACAGACTGTGCCAAGGCCTGGGGCTGTGGGCACAGCAGGGAGGCCCGGAAAGGGTCGCAGTGGAGGCCTTCCTGAGGCACCTGGAGCCAAAGGAGTGACACCATCAGGGAGGCCATGCCAGTGATGATTGCTGGGGGCACCGGAATGACCAAGCCAGCTTCAGGATGCCGTGACAAATGCCAGGCGATGGGTTCAGGACCTGCGGCCTCTCCATAGCCACACGCAGGTACGCACGGGAGGCCAGGGAGCCCTGAAATGCTGGCGCTAGAACAGGCAGGCAATGGGCAGCACTGCCAAACGGGGCAGCCAGCACCCGCTTCTCCCGCTGCCCTGTGGTCTGCTGCCTCACTGAGGGTTCACCCAAGGACGAGGTACATCTGAGCCTCACTCCCCTGCCCGAGCAAGGGCGACCCCGCTAGCAGAACAGACCGAGCAAGGCGTGGCTGCAGGAGTCTGCACTCACCTCCAGACCACCGAGGTCCGGGCTCCTGGGCCAGGGCTGCCGGCTGGGCACGGGGCGGGCCAGCGGTTGGGTGCCCCGGTGCTCCTTGAGGCGCTCGAGCAGGAGGTAGTATATGGCGGCGAAGTGGTTATAGCTGCTATTCTGCAGCGACTGTGGAGAAAACAGGGGGCGGTTACGAGGTGCCCATGGCCACGTCTGTAGCCACCGGGGCTCCCTGGTAAAGGCATTCCCGGGTCAGGCCCGGGAGGAACAATAGCCTGGCTCTTAAATTAGCCTGCACGGCCACGCTCACCTCCACGGTCCTCTGCCGGTCGATGCCGAGGGCCTGCATGATACCCAGCGCCTGCTCGTTGTAGTTGCCCAGGTTGGAGGTGTAGCTGAGTATGGAGAGGGAGGCGTCAGCCTGCTGCAGGAGCGTGGGGTCGGCCTGCATCCAGCGGTGCTGCCAGATCTGGGCGACGGTGATGCGCTTGGCAGGGTCCACCACCAGCATGCGGCGGATGAGCATCTCGCAGTCTGGGGAGGACACGGCACCCACTGAGCCCCGGCACGGCGGGCTCCTGCGCACAGGCCACCTGCATGCGCGTGTGCGTGACGCCCTGCAGAAGGCCCAGGCCGCGGCCACCGCCTGTACCACTGTGCATAGCCACCGAGCGGGGACTGGCCCCAGGGAAGACATCTGCTGGCCGGTCCTTCTGAAGGTGTGAGACACACCCTACCCTGGTGTGACACGCACAAGGACAGGCCACGGGTCGGGCATCCTTATGACAGAGAAGTGGCTCTCAGGAGGCACCAGCAGAGCGAGGGCACCTGCCATCCTCTAAGTAGGGCACTGAGAAGGCACCTGGGGGTCAAGTTTCTCTTGGAGCCCAGTCACCTGGGCCGAGTCCCAGGTCGCCACGCAGGCACCGCAGAGCCCTGTCCCTTGTCCCCTCCCAGCCTCCAGTGGGCTCACCCAGCAGTGCCTACGGCAGGCTCAGCGCCACCCACCTTGAGACATGAAGAAGGGGATTCGGAACCGGCCCTCCAGCACCCGCTGCCTCAGCGTGGGCAGATTGGGTCCGTCGAAAGGAAGAGAACCGCAGACGAGGACGTAGAGCACAACACCGAGGCTCTGTCAATAACCGAACAGCGGGGTCAGCGCCCAGCAGGCTCGGGGCTGTGGGTGCGGGCAGAGGGGCAGCACCCAGCTCCTACCCAGATGTCCAGCTGGGGGCCTTCGTACTCCTTCCCCTCAAAGACTTCGGGGGCTGCATACGGGGGGCTCCCGCACCACGTAGCCAGAGGCTCTCCAGGCTTGTAGAAGTTCCCAAATCCAAAATCTGTGGTGTAAAGAAACGGACGGACAGAGTTAGCCTGGAAGTGGCCGGAGCTGTAGCTCTGGGTGCACGGAAAGCTCGAGGGCCTGCTGCCAGTCCCGACGCCACGGCCCCACTACGCCCCTCCTTGCCTGCCAGCTTGACGTCCATGTTGCCGTCCAGCAGCAGGTTCTCCGTCTTGAGGTCCCGGTGCACGATGTGGTGGTTGTGGCAGTACTCCACGGCCGACAGGATCTGCCAGAACTTCTTCCTCGCTTCGTTCTCACTTAAGTGCCCGTTGGCGGTCAGGTAATCTGAGGAGCGACAAAACCAAGCTCTACTCCTGGATGCAAAGCCCGGCACCACCTGGGCTGCAGGGCGGGAGGGATGTGCGGACTCAGGGCGGGTGAGCAGGTCCCAACAGGTCAGCACTGTTGCTTCCAATAGACACTAAAAGTGAGCACGGCTTACCGAACATTTCTCCATTTTTTGCAAATTCAGTCACAATGTAAAGCATATCCTTTGTTTCCATAACCTAAAAAAAAAACAAAAAAAAACTAACATTTAATCACATGGGAAAGGAACATACATTCCAAGGGTGTAAATCATCCACGTGAACCCTGGTAAACCTGTAACTTCTCCAGGAAGTGCATGTCCACCAGTGAAAAGGAAAAGGAAGAAAGCTCCCATGACACATAAACAATACGGGGATTCCTACCCAGAGAGGGAGCTTTTCAAAAATAAGAGGTGCGCTGCTCCCGGAGCTGCCCATCCTGACACACCTCTGCCCTAAATGAAGTCGACCTGCTTCCGAGTCCTCCCGCACGTCTATTAACTAGGGCTGTTAGTGCGGCTCTCAGGGGCTCTGCAGGCTAGGGACGCTTGAGTCCCTCGCACCTTGCACAGGACGCCAGCACAGACTACGGGGGATTTGAGCCACTGGCCACAACAAACAGAATGCTAACAAACACCCCATTCCCACTTGCTGGCAGGGTACAGGCTGTGAGAAAACAGCTTCACCAGGTAAGCTACCACGCACGGGTCTGAACAGCAAATCACTCGGCAGGGGTCAGTAGTAACAGTCGAGGTCAATATCCTCCTGGAAAGTTTATTCATCGATCGAGAATTTTATGTTCTCTTAAAAAAAAAAGGTAAAATATAACAAACAAGGGAAAATCCCAATCTTTGGTACTGAACAGAAGGAAAACAAACTCCTCTGTGTATTGTAAAATATTTGAGAGGGAGAGAGAATACATTTACGGAATTTATATGATGGAATAAGATGACAGAAATCTTGTAAAAAAGATTTTTGGGGGTTCAAAGTGTGGTTATTCCTTTAAAAAGACATTTTGTTTTGTTGGTGCTGGGGACTGAACCCAGGGCCTTGTACCCGCTAAGCACACGCTCTACCACTGCGCCACACTGCCAGCTAAAAAGACATCTTAAAGACAACTGCTTAGAGTCATAAATCTAGTGAGAAGATGTTACTAGAATTCTCACAACGTAGCCAGATTTTTAAACTGCCCCTGAAGACCGCTCATTCCTTTTCTCAGCGGAGAGGAACAGAAGGAGAAAAAGGAAGAACCTGTGTATTTTAACTTTTGAAAACTTCAACGGAAGGATGAAGCGTCTTTGCAAGGTTCTGGGGCCGGCGCCAGCTGAACCAGCATGAGACACCAACAGTGTCGAAAGCAGAGGACTCACAGCCGTCACATCCCACCCAATCCGGCGACAGCCGAGAGTCACCTCCGGCAGCAGCGAGCACACCCGCCTCCCCGAGGGACCTCTGGCATCACCCACAGCGGCAATGCGTCTCCCTCCCAGAGCCCGCTCCGCCCGCGCAAAGCAAAGCGGAAAAGCAGGGAGAAAAGGAAAGTGCTAACGGGCTGCCCTTTGCAGCCAGACACAAAGCAGTGGGCCTGCTCCCCAGCCAGGGTCGGGGAGGACACGGCCCAGGCACAGACGCAGTGGCCGCCGAGGAAGCGTCTTCTCTCCTCTTATCTCCAAGCACAACTTGAAAAAGACCCAGCCACAAACCCTGAGCACACAGGCCTGAGCTGTGTGTAGATGTGCGGGGTGGACTGTCGTGGCAGGGGGAGCAGGCGCTCCAGCGACACGTCTGCTTCATTTGAACTGAGCAGAAGAGCCTGCCAGCGGATAATTTTAAATTACAATTCCCTCTCCCACTGCGCTGCATTCGTCCCCTTCCCAACAGCACACACGCGTCTTCCAGAATCAGCTCAGATCCACGTGACTCTGTGAGAGTCACCGAGGGAATGGACATCCAACACAAGCACATGGAAAGGGAAGCACTGACAAAGAATTCACTCCTCAACAGACCCAAGGGCTCACTGACGGATGGGACATAAGAGAAAAAGATTCCCCGCTGGGCTAATGACTTACTCCCCAGAGATGCAATTAGTATGTTAACTGTGACTTGAGAGCCCGAAGTCATGGAATCAATCAACAGATGGACAGGGCGAGGCATGTTCCTAACCCTCCCTGTGGTCAAAGCATTCCTATCCCTCCCCTCTGCACGAGAGAGTTAAAAAGGGAAGGCAAGTGCTCTCTGCTGCCTCAGAAGTTAATGAAAACTGGTAGCAGCGGCCGTTTTGAAGTTTGACAACTGTATGTAAAGGCGAGAAGCGTCTAGTTTTGCTCAAGTTTGGCCTTCTGCACCAAGTGCCCGACCCGAGGCGCCGCTACCCACGTGGGTGTGCTCCACAGAAAGGCGCCCCAACAACAGCCGGCTATGAATTTGAAACTGGAACAAATTACAATACCACACAACTTTAATGAAGCCAATCTCAATTATGATCCCAAAGCAAGACAATGATTGTAAACACGTCCGTACAGCTTACAAAAATCAGTCTATTTACCTCCTACAACCTGCATGCTGATGCCACAAATGCACAGGAGGACTACCCTTCAGCAAGGGCAGACCTGGGGGTGGGGCACAGCACTGTGCCACAGGACTACCTGCAGGCATGCCATGTACACATACGCGCACACACACACGCACACAGTAGGGCCAGCCTCACCTGGTACAGTCTGATTATATGCGGATGGTTCAGCAGCTTCATCAGCTGGACCTCACGGTAGATTTTATCCAAGTTGCTTGGATCTAATCGTGTTTTATCAATTATTTTTATTGCAACCTAGAGATGTTTAAAACAAAAGGTATATTTTGTTTAAAAAAAAGAATCTCACTTACACATTTCATTTTTTCCAAGTTAAAATTCTCACTTTACGTCTCCAAAAGGTCACAAAAAGTTGGGGGAAAAATTAACCAAAGTAACCACAAATATTATTTAAAGGAATCAAAGATAAAGGAATGTTTTAAGTACTTGTAAGCTCATTCTACAGGGCTTTAGCTCTTCGTCCAGGAACCAGAGCGCTTCGGTTGTTTGGCTTTGGGGGATTTTTTCGTTCATTATTCTCGTTGCCTTTCTCTAATATTTGCACAAATTACGCACAAACGTAACGCAAAGCATTTTTTCTTTACTAAGCCCAAACCAGTCTGCGTTCACAGGATGACAGCAAGCCCTAATCTGCCTGAGTCCAGCCTCGGGGTCAGGCTCCTGCCCCCGTGCCCTCCCTCCGGGTCCCGGTCGCCCCAGGCACCTGCGTTTTGGTGACTCGATGCCGGGCCAGCTTCACCACCGCGAAATTGCCTTTGCCTAGGGTACGCTCCACGTCGTAGAAGCCCACGCGGAGGGTTTTCTGCTGGCCCTGGCCGGCGGCCGCGTTCAAGTTCGACATGATCACCATGGCTCCGGATCGCACCTGGGGCGGGCGGCGAGGGGCGCTCAGTGGGGTCCCTCATTGGGAACCCCGCCAGCCGGCACCGACCCGCGCTCGCAGACCCCGGAGCCCGGATCGGCTCCCTCCCGCCCCGCCAGCCGAGCCCCGCGTGCTGGGACCGGCTCCCCCACCTGTCGGTTCCACTCCGGTCCTCGGGACCCCTGCGTCCTGCGGCGCGCGCTGACCCCCGGACCCAGGGTCGCCGCGTCGCGGCCGGGCGGACC
>NW_004955407.1:38684434-38738082 GCF_000276665.1 Chinchilla lanigera | reverse complement strand
GCCCCCCCCGCCGCCGCAGCGGGCCTGGGGCTGGGGGCTGTCCCGAGGGCGGCGGAGAGAACGGCGGTGGCCGCGTGGCCCGGCCTCTGCCCTCCCCGCCCCAGCTCGCCGTCCTTTCTGGCTCCTCGGAGCTTGAAACTCCAAAAGGCAGGCGGGACCAGGGCGAGCGGTGTGTCTCAAGTACTTGGGAGGCGGCGGTTTGGGAAGAAACTTGCCCGTCTAGCTTAGAGTCGCATTTCCTTGTGTCAGATAAAAACAGCACTTCAAAGAACGAGGTGGGAGCCCAAAGTAAGCAAAACCGATTCCGCCCCAGCCCGGTCTGCCTCTGCCCGGCTTGGTGTGGGTGGGCGAGCCCGGGAGCGGGCCTGGGCAGGGCACCGAGGACGAGCTGCGAGCCCAGCCCCCCAGACACCCCCTGCCCAGCCACCCACCGCACCCCGCTGGGAGGCTTTGTGGGGTCGGCCAGTCCTGAAAGGCATTCAAGGACGCTGACATAGCAAGGCGCTGACAGTAGCAAGGCGTCTTTAGTCTCTCTGAGCGCTCTTTTCCCAGGTTTGTACACCAAGAATTTGGAGGAGTATTTTTAGTTCCTTCCGGCTGAGCAGTTTACAATTGCTTTTCCCCACTTGTGGGAGTCCCGACACCCTCCTCTGTCCTAGGAGAACAAAATGCATCCTGTGACTTCCAATCTTTACCCTGGAATCAGTAGCGGCTTCCACTGAAGCTGGGCTTCAGGGGTCTCCCATCCCCACCACCCCCGGTTCAGCCAGAACTCTCAGATGGGCTGAGGTGTTTGCAAACCCCTGGGCACCCTTTAAAGAACAATGCAGTCCGAGGAGGAGGCCACTCCTGCCGCAGGGTAGATGGGGTCCCAGGTGCACTTGATCCCCAGGCCTCCAAGTGGCCAAGGCCAGCCCAAACAGCAGGGCGCTGTCTTTCCCTCCCCGGCTCTGGGTGAGGAGCTAGCTCAGCCCAAGAGACAGGAAAACCTGTCCTCGGTGGGTCCCCTCAGGCGCCCTGTGTATCCATCTTCGCCTTTGCACACACTGTCTCTGGCGGGCTGTGCTCCAGGGCTTTGGTTGTTATCTGTGTCCTTCATTCCTCCAAGGCAGCCCGTCCTTGCAAAACCCTCGCTTTCCCTGCAGTTTGCCAGGCTTTGAGCTCTGCGCAAGGTTTAAGTCCAAACAAACAAAAAAAAAGCCATCTCCCAGTGGCGGCAAACCTGTGGTACGTACCTTATTTGTTTTTCTTTTGAGACACACAATGTTAATGTATGAGTTGTTTTTTCTAAACTCAAACCTCAGTGTTCAGATTTCCTCACAGTGTTGACACTGTGTGACAAGTTAGTGGTTTGGGGTTTGCAGTTGGGGCACTCCGTCCCTAAGAGGTTCGCCATCGCCGCAGCGTGTGCTTCAGACGGAAGCTACTGAATGAGGGTTCTTCACTTAACTCAGGAAGAGACTCGGCCCGATTTGCCCCTTCAGGCCAGGGCTGCGCGGTGTGCAGGCGGGCGACGGAGTCAGGGAGGGGGCCTTGGGCGCAGGGCCTCGGGGGCAGGGCCTCATGCCCTGTCCTACACTGCTCAGTCAGGAGCTCAGGCTGAAATTTACCTTGACAGTGTCCCTCCCACAGCTCGGGAAAGCACTTGCCCCGTGACTGCTGCCACTGTCCGGAGCTGATGGGTCAGGGCCTGCGCATCTCAGGCAGTGCCCAAGTCCCCAGGCCACTGGCCACTTACGCTGACCACAAGGACCGGCCCAGCACTCCAGCCCTCAAATCCCAACAGGAGGCAGAAGTGGGGGAGCTAGGCTTGGAAGATGGTGGGAGGGATTTGGGAGTCTGGCGGGCACCCCAGTGGGCAGAGCAGACCTGCGATGACAGGGCTGTGGGCACCCCGGGGGAACATGGTTGTTCATGGACCTGCTGCCTTTCTATTCGCAGCATAGTGAGGAGCCTGTAAGTGCCAGCTTCCTGCTGTTTTCTTGGGGTGCGGGGTGACTGGGGAGTGCCTCAGTCTGTCTGCTGTTGCCATAGCAAATACCTGAGACCAGGTAACTTATGAAGACAGAAGGTTCCCTTGCTCCAGTTTGGAGGCTGGAACTCCCTGGAGAGTCTTCTTGCTATGTCATCACCGTGGCAGAGGACATCAGTTTTGCTGGCTGGAGTCCTCCTCCTCTTATACAAACACCAGGGCCACCCTAGGGACCCCACCCTCATGACCTCATCTTCCCCAGTTGCCTCGCAACAGGTCTTCCTCCAAGCACCACAGCATACAGATCTGGGGACTCAGCCGCCTGTGCAGGGACTTTGGGGAGTGTGGCACTTAGGCCATATCAGGGAGTACAGCTCCACTTCCGTTCCGCCTGGGTGTGCTGGCCTCACACGGACGCGGGGAGAAGGGCCTGAAGCCCAGGATGGGTTGTGGCATGCTGGCTGGGCTCTTGATTCTGGTGGTGGCTGTCACCTTAGTGTTACCACATGATCTGCCCGCATTGGGCATGGTGGGCTTTTCCTTCTGTCTTTCCTCCTTTTTTCCTTCTTTCCTTCCTTCCCTGCTTTTCCTTCCCTCCCTCCCTTCCTCCTTTCTTCCCTTCCTCTCTTCCTTTTTTGGTTACTTACTAATCACATTCAAAAACTGAGTTTCTACCCTTGTGGAAACTGAGGCAGAGCAGTGTGCACACAGGTGAGCATGCACAGGGCAGAGGGGACCGACAGACATACTGCTGGGCTCCAGATGGGAAGGGACAGGTCCCAAGAGAAATGGGGTGGCACGGCCCGGGCGTGAGCGCCCGAGGAATCCGGCCCCACGTGGTCCCCAAAGGTACCCGCTGTGGCGCCTGAGAGCCCAGTGGGGTGGGTGCTGCGGGTCCCTTCCCTCCAGGGCATTGGTGGTGGCTCAGCAGACAGACAATGCAGGCACAGGCAATGAGTAAGCCGCTCCCAGGGAGGGACATATGGAGGAAATAAATCAGGGCGGTGAATGGAAGGCTTGGCAGGGGAAGTGGCCCTGGGCGCTGCCTGTGAGGCGGAGGTGTGGATGCGGGGACAGGGTGAGGGCGCTGGCACTGGCAGCCTCTTCTTTCTCTGGCTCGAGCAGGGATTCTCAGCCGGGGGGAGGACCGGAGGGAGGAGCTTGGGATGAGCTCCCAGACTGGAAAGGCCGCCTCGGTGGAAATTCTGTGCTCAGCATCCTCAAATGTCCATTGACGATTTGTTGCCTGATGTTTGTGTGACTTTTCTCCGGCCGTGCTCGCAGGACAGGTGTGGCTCACCCAGGGCTGGGGCATTGCTGCCGAGGATGACGAGGACAAAAAAGCAAAAGAGCCGGGGGATTTGCCCTGTGTCAGTCCAGGGCTGGACGGGCTGTGTGAGCGAGGGATGGAGCCAGGGAGTGGGGGCCATGGGGAGCGGGTCCTCGGAGTGCAGGAGGTGGGAACATTTCACCAAAGTGGCCAAGCTGGGACTTGGGGAAGACCCCCACCTTCCAGATGGGCCCCAGGCAATTTCAGCCACCAGATGGGCTTTTCTTATAAAGCACTGTTGTCTCCCAGCTATTAACATTACCGCAGCCCCTCTTCTTGGCAAAATATATTCCCAGACCCCCTTGGAGCCAGGAACCAAGAATAGTGCCAAACTTGCTGGAGGCTGCGTGTCTCTCCATATACACATCGCTATGATAAAGTTTACTTCATACATTAGGCACGATGAGAGATTGACATCAACGACTTGCGCTCAGATGGAATAATTACCACAATACATTTGAATAAGTTATAGGACTGCGGCCTCTGTCTTGATTGTATTGGACCTACGCTTTTAAAAAAATAAAAGAAGGAAAACATTAACAGACATAGCATAATAATAGCATAAGAACAATACAAACAGAACAGAGTCACAGACAAAGTTGTAGGAAATTAACCATGGTTGTTGTATTACTTATTGATATTTTCAAAGTGGTTCCTCAGGAAAAGAAATAGAGATATACAAGATTGGTAAAACAAGTAATGATTAACTGTTCCTTCCTGTAGAGCAATAGAAGACAGTAGTGCAGCTATGTTAGCTATCCTGTACGAGCCTACCCTTCTTATAATGATAATATGAGATGATACAGTATCTGTGGGATGAGATAAAGCAAGATGAATGTATTTGTCTCTTTTCCTTTGCTGGAATGAAACACCGGACATTCACAACTTAGAGGTTCAGTTTGGCACACGGACTCAGGAGGTTCCGTCCCTGGTCGGCAGGAACGTCGTGGCAGAAGGGCATGGTGGAACAAAGCTGCTCCCCTCTTGAAGGCAGGGAATGAGAGGGTGTAGGAAGGAAAGGGCCGGGAACCAGATAGAATTCCCGAGGTCATGCATTCATAGCCCCCCAGACACACCCAGATACGTGCTTTTCTAATCCCCCGGGTGGCTGGCTGTCAAGCCAATCACACTGACAACCTAGTTCAGCTGTCACAGTGAGAGACACAGGCCTAAGGACACTGCACTAGGGTGCTGCGTGAGGGTCACTCGAATACAAACACCGTGACTGTGACAGTCACTCTGATAGCTGTGACAGCTGCTAAGTGACTAATGGATGGGCGTAGCGTGGCGGCAGAGGTCACAGGGACGATTCATGTCTCCGGGGGGTGGGGTGGCTGGAGGTCTCGTCCAGTTGCGCAGCCATCATACTACTGTTCATTCTGTAAGTTTTCACTGCGGATTTTCAGTCCAAGGTAGATTGCAGGTGACAGAGATCATGGGCAGCAAAACTGGGGGCAAAGGGGCTCCTGTAATGGGTGTTCAATAGAAAACACAGGAAATAGAGAGTAAGTGAAGGTAAAAACCAAAATCACCGGTAGCCTTGTTGACAGCTCGAAAGTTTCCATCCAGTCCTTTGCGGGAGACGTCGCACATGTCATCAGAGGTCAAGAGCGTGAGAGCCGCAACTTGTAGCTGTGCAAATGGTCGAACAGCTCCTGCGGCAGCGCTGGGTGGCCCCTTTGTCTTTCCATCCTAGGTGCCGGGCGTCCCTTTGGCAGGGGACATCACGGCACAGGAGGCGGCCTGGGCTGCACTGCCCCTCCCGTCCCCGGCCCCAGCCCCGTGCTGACAGCCGGGCTGCTCTGGGTTTTCAGCTGCCTGAGAGACACCGGGGTGGAGACGAGGCCGGCGTCTCAGGGTGCCCGGCCCAGGGAGGAGAGCAGGTCCTGCTGGGGAGGGGCAGAGCCACAGCCAGGGACTGGAGTCTGGAGACCGAGACCCTCACACACCTCTTGGGACCGCACGGCAGGGCTGGGCCTCAGCCTAGGAGAGTGAGGATGGGCAGGCTCCTCCCTGGGTTGCCAAGGCAACATGAGCCCCCGTGGGAGGAAGTGGGGGGTCAGCATGCTGCCCGTCTCTTCCCAGTGTGCGCAGTGCTGTCATTCTCCTGCCCGGTTTCCATGGTGTTGGGGACCGCCGCTGGTGTTTGTTTGGAAAGAAAACACATCAGCGTATGTCCCCGGGAGGTGAGGACGTCAGTGGCATCAGCTGGTAGAAGCCCATGCCACGCTCTCCCCAGGACGCCTCGCGGCAGCTGTGGTGGCCAGTGAGCTGTGCAAAGGCGAGGACAAGGGGCCGTCAGGACACGTCGTCAGGACGGCGGTGCCCCTGCGGCCCCTGTTAGATCTGAGAATCTCTCTCCGTCATGCCTGGCAGTGTTGGTGTCCAAGGGCCGCCTCTGACGGGCAGGCTCAGGACCACAGCCTTGGGTTCCCGCTCCCTGAAGCAGTGAGTCAAAGTCAGGGCCTGGCTGGACGCAGCCCCTCGCAGTCTCCAGAGCAGCTCCCTGGCAGAGCCGGTCTCCTCTGAGGTGCCTGCATGTAGACCCTCCCCTCCAGTGTCTCCTGTCCTCGGGACGCTGCCTGTGTCTTGTGCCCTTTGTGTGGCCTTTCTATAGAGACAGTGGTCGTGGAGGCGGGGTCCTCCCTCACCCACACTGGCTCAGTTTAATCTGATGGATATATCTCCAAAGCCCCAACGTCAAACAAGCTCACATTCTGAGAGGCTGGTGGGCAGTGGGCTCACCTCAATGAGCTGCGCCTCTCCGTCCAACCCAGGGGCTCCTAGAGAACCCCGCAGTTAAGGCTCTCCTGCCAGGCTACCACACTCCCCCGTGCACCCCTCCACCCCTCCTGGCCACCCCGGAGCTCCCATCCCTCCAGGCCTTGGGGTCACCGCAGCATTTCTGGGCTGGGTGTTCTCCCATGCGTGCCACCAAAGCCAGCCAAGGAAGGGGAGAGCTGTGAGCACGGAGACGCTGCGGTCCCAGGGGGAAGCGTCCTCACCGAGTATGGGGAAGCGTCCCATGGGGTACGGCGGGGATGACCGCTGGCATCAGGAGGCCGGGCACAGTCCTCGAGGTGACAGGTTGAGCCCGCTTCCCTGCCTCTTCTCTGTTCACGGCTCCGTGCCCGACCTGTGGACCAGCACGGAACAGGAAGGATGTCCACAGTCGGAAGGGCCCGGGACAGGGCAGGGCAGTGGCCAGCGCCCCGGACCTGTGATTTCTCCTCCATCCCCGGGGTGGGGGGGCAGCTGACGAGGGGCGTGTGGGCTCAAACACCCGCTGAACAGACTGGAAGGTAGAAGCAGACCTCGTCCTAACAAGCGAGGGGGCCACCAGCTGCTCTCCCCCTTAAAAAGCCGGGTGGCAGTGCAGCCCCATGGACAGTCGCCCAGGGCCCTCCCATACCCAGAGATGGAAATGGCCCGCGTGTCCGTTCCAGGATGAATGAAAAAACAAAGTATTCCATACGGTAGAAGGGGCTTCCACCTTCAAAAGGAAGGCCGCTGTGACAGTGGCTGCTACATGGGTGGACCTGGGGACATTCGTGAAGTAAGTCAGCTACAAGAGGACACACGCTGCACGAGGCCACCCATGGGAGGACCCTGGGGTCCTCTGGTTCTCAGAGCATCCGGGGGTGGCGGGGGTGGCGGGGGGAGCCTGTTGAGTGGAGACACAGTTCTAGTTGGGGAAAATGAAAATGTTCTAGCGATGGATGGTGGTGAATCTACTTCGTGTCACTGAACCGTGCACTTAAAAATGGTTAAAATGACTGAGTATGACGGCACACACCTGTAATTCTGTTTCTCAGGAGGCTGAGGCAGGAGGGTCTCAAGATCAAAGCCAGCCTAGGCCACCTTGGGAGACTATCCCCCAAAAGAGGAAAACAAACAAAAAAAGAGGAAAAAAATGATGAAAGCAGTAGGATTTATGTTATGTGTGCTTTACCATAACAACCATAACGACAAATTAGTCCAGGTCCAAGAACCAAAGTGGTAAAGGACCTTCCAGTAGCACTGTGCTTAGAAACCAGAGCTGGCCTAGGCAGCGTTGGCAAGCCAAGCCCTCGGGAGGCCCCGTCGGCTCTCTCAGCCTGCAGCACCCTCCTCCCTCAGCATCTGAGTCATTGATCCTTCTTGACGGCAGAGTAGTACTCCACGGTGTGTAAATACCACATTTTCTTTACCCATTCAGCTGCTGATGGCCACAGGCCACACCCTGAAACCCTGTTAAGACACGCAAGCTTAAGTCACACAAATCAGACACACAAGCTAAAATATCGCATGGTTTCTCTCACAGGAGAAACCCAAAGTATAAGGAAAGAGTCAGTTAAAAGATAGAGCATAGGAAATAGGGAGATGGATCTTCTGCAAATGGGAGGAGACCAGGAGCCGGGAGGGGAGGGGCGGGAAGGGAGCACACACAGAAAGGACGGAGGCATGCTGGGTACGTGTACCAAGTGCCCAGAAGGATGTAATCACCACAGTACCTACTGCAAACGTGGACCAATAAATGCGAAAGTACAAATAGGAGAACCAGAGCCTCCCTGGCCCAGACTGCGTCCTGGAGAGGGGTCCATTGCTGTGAGGACGACAGTGGCTCCTGGGCCAGCTGACCCCTGGGTGGAGTGGGTCACGGTCATGGGCCGACCTGCCTGTCCCCTTCCTTCCAGATAGGCCTCGGGAAGCCCCGCCAGGCCACTGCTGCGGGGAGGGTGGGGACACTGACTCAGGAAGCCAGCCCTGCCCCGGCGACCAGGCCTGATCCAAACATGCACCGCAGCCTGGCCACACAACTCGAGCGCCAGCTCAGCTGGGTGACACCTTTGTCCCTGAACAGTGGGTGGGGATGGCGTTGGGGAGGTGTTTTGCCTGGGAGGGACCTGGGAAGGGGCCTGAGGGATCTGACTGGGGAGAAGAGGAAAAGCAACAGGACAGTCGCGGGGAGCACAGGCTGACAGCGTCACAAGGACCACAGCCTGGACTGCGGCAGGCTCCTGCCCTTGGCCGCGCCCGGAGGGTTTTAGAACGGCCGCACTATTTGTTTGGCTCCCAGACGTCACTTAGAAACATCGTGCCCCATAATTAGACTTTGCTACTGAATTTAAATTGCTTTATGAGTTAACTATGCCTGGCATTCATGGGTCGTGGTTGGGCATTATTATTACCTCTTGGTTTCTCCAAGACTACCTCTTTTATGTTGATTTCCAGGAAAAGTTAGTGCATGTGAAATGCTTTGGAATTTTAAAACACTTTC
Source organism: Chinchilla lanigera (assembly GCF_000276665.1). Taxonomy (NCBI): domain Eukaryota; kingdom Metazoa; phylum Chordata; class Mammalia; order Rodentia; family Chinchillidae; genus Chinchilla; species Chinchilla lanigera. The sequence goes on along the minus strand of NW_004955407.1, from coordinate 38,729,520 downwards.
CCTGATGGTGAGATGGAATATATGAGCTAGGCATGGTGGGATACATCTGTAATCCTAGCACTCTGGGAGGCTGAGGCAGGAGGATTGCAAGGTCGAGCCCAGCCTGGGCGACTTAGTAACTTAGTGAGATCCAGTTTGAAAAATAAAAAAGGGCGGAGGACGTAGCCCAGTGTGAAGGTCCTGGGTTCAATCCTCAGCACAGCATGGCAAGAAAAAAGAATTGAGTAGATTTAACCGTGCGTAGTGGCTTGTCTCTGTACTGTACGGGGTCAGATAGGAGGATTGCTGAAACTCAGGAGTTTGAGGCCAGCCTGGACAACACAGAGAGCCTTCATCTAAAATAAAAAACACACAAACTGAAAATATGATGATTATTATAAGAAATACATATAACGGTAATAATAAGTAATAAACAATAAACTTACAATTTCTATAACTTTACCACTCATAATCATGGACATGAGAATTTTGGTACGTTTTTAGTTATAGAAGTTGTACATCTTTTAAAAATAAGTGTGGATTGTACCTCTATGAACAGTTTTTTGTCCTGTTTTTGTCCTGTTTTTCTGTTTCTCAAAAGAGAACTCCTTATGCCTTATATTAAGGTCCTTGTATTTCATGTCTAATGTTTCATTGTTGTAACACACAACATTTAACGCATCTCTCGGCGGCCATTTGTTGCTTCTGCACATTATAATAGGCAGTGTTACTGTAGCTTTCCCAAAACTCTTCAATTCCTAGGTGAGATTCCCTTCAGGCTAAGCCATTAAAACCGGGTTACCAGGTGAAAGAAGAGAGTTTTCTCTGGAAGCCTGTCCTGCATGTGACCAAGCCAGTGGGACTCTTCTGATTTCACCAGGCCAACATGCAATCAATTTGATTAGCCATGGTGTGGTGGTGCATGCTTGTAATCTCAGCTCTTGAGAGGCTGAGGCAGGAGGATCTCTGTGAGTTTGAGGGCAGCCTGGGCTATACAGTGAGACTCTGTCACAAACAAACAACCAAACAATTTAAAATATTTTGCTGTGTTCAGAAGTGGAAAAACAGTACCTGTGTTCGTTTCCAAAGTATCAAGAACGGCCTTCAAGCAGTAGTGTGTCCCTCCCAGGGCAGGGCGAGAAGCCAGCCTCCAGTGTCCCCAGGGTGGCGCCCCTCCTGAAGTCCCAGGGAGGGTCCTTCCTCCTCTTCCTGTGTCCAGAGACCTCAAGGGCACCTGATGCCTCTCCGCATACCCACCCCTCACCCTATCTCCACCTGTATCCTCACGGGTCATTTTGCCCTGAGAACCCCTTTCCTCCTTTTTGAGACGCCAGCCCTTCTTGTATTTAGGACCCACCCAACTCCGGGGTGACCTCATCCTAATGATGGACACTGGCAACGGCCCTGTTTCCCCAAAGGTCACATTCTTAAGCACAGCAGTTATGGCTCTATGCCGTGTGTGTGGTCAAAATATATGGGGAATAATTTCATTAGAAATTATTAGAGTAAAAGACACATGGCTGTGAATTCCCCTCCAAATTTCGCCCCCTCACTTTGATGGCAAAGTTTTTCTCTTTGTCTCTTTGAGACTGGGTCTCGCTGTGCAGTTCCAGCCTGCCTTGAGCTGGCTTTGTACACCAGGCTGGCCTTGAACCCGCAATTCTCCTGCCTCAGCCTCCTGAGTGCCGGTATTACAGGCGTGTGCCACAATGCCTGCCTCTGATGGCAAAGTTTAGCCTCCCGTCGTCCTGGCCACTGTCCGCAGCAGCTCTGGAGTCCTCTTTCCTGAGTATCTTTATGAGGTGTGATCAGAAATACAGTGGCTGCGGCCCGGTGTCACCCAGCAGAAGGGCAGCTCATAAAAACGTGACGCTGAGTCCTCGTCCACCTTCGTTCCCGGATCTGGCACCGTGTGGCTTCCGGCTCCTCCCCAAAGCCAAAATGACCGTGACAGGGACGCATTTTCAATCCGTTCAGGACACTGAGGCAGCCAGGACAGCGCCGCTAAGACCCTCAGGAGAGAGGACTCCAGAGCTGCTGCAGGACGTGGGCAGGACGGGGTAGAGCGTGTGGGAAGTGGGGCGGGATTGTGCGGGCGGCACGGCCGCGCGTCCTGCTGCAGCGCGCCCTAATGCAGACGCGCACCGCGCTGTTCCAGCCCTCACCGCAGCCCGGCGCACGTTCACGGCCACGTGCGAGTTTTGCGTCTGCTTCTTCAGATGGGTTTGGGCGCCCTGGTTCTCGTCCTTGTGTCTCCAGAGTGTCACTTCGGTTTTCGGCCGTCGCTGGTCGAGACTCCTTCGGCTGTGGGTGCGGAAGTGCGGTGGAACGAGCCAGGGGCGGAGGGAACGCGCGGGCGGGCTTCGGCTGCCCCGAGCCTCTCTGTCCCTGTCCCCGCTCTGCTCCGCGCACCCCGCTTCCCACCCGGGCGCTGTCCTCGGCCACGCCCGTCCCATCTCAGCGCGGAGCCGGGCTGCGGGGTAAATGCGGCCCCCAAAGCCTGTGTGCTGGGACTCGGCCCCAGAGCCCGAGGAGCTGGGGTGCGTCCCCCTCCCTCCAGAGCTCGCTCTGTCCCCCTTGCCCCTCTTCCCGTCCTAGCTCAGCCGCAGAATGGGGTACCAGGGAGCCCTCGCCACTCGATCTCAGACTGCCCAGCCTCCAGCACTGAGGGGAACCGAGTCCTGCCCACCGCAGATGGATTCCTCAGCCAGTGCCATCCGTCACAGCGGCACAGGGGACCAAGACGGGTGGCTCCTGTCTCACCGGCTCACACCTGTCTCCAAGCCCTTCCAGCCAGCACCTGGAGGAAGCCCTCTGTCGGCTGGCCAGGGTGAGCACTCTGGAGGTGACATAGAAATCAACCCCCAAATCTGCTGAACCACGGGCGGGAGGGAAAGGTTCCAGGAGCTGTTACTGAAAACAGACCCACAGTCTCCTCTGGGTAGGCAAAATCAAAGAGTCCCCGGTTGGGTAAATGCTTTTCTTATTTATTCCGAGGGCTTTTTATATATGACGGCTATCATCCTCTGGGCACAACGTTCTTGAGTTTTGTTTCCATTTCTTCCTGGGGGCCGAGGGCTGCCTGTGAGTTGTGCCCCGCTGTTAGCACCCTAGGCTGCAGCCTGAGGTTGCACAATCCCAGCTGTTTCATCAGCCACATTCCCGGGCAGGAACAATGCCATCTGGGGGAAGAGCGAGAGGGCAGGCACAGGGCCACTCACGTCACAGGTGCACGCGAAGCACAGAAGCCGTCGCCACCCTTAAGTAAAGACGGCGGCTGATGAAAGCCGCTGTTTGCGCAGTGAGGAAAGACGCCCCGGGCTCCGGGTGCAGGGCAGTTCCAAGTCCTCCCTCGCTCTGGAAACTGTGATAAGGAGTGCGGCTGAACTCCTCCACCTTGTGATCAGGCTGTGAACCCAAGGCAAACAGACGCGGCCGGCCTCTCCTGGAGGCTGGGCAGCCTGCGTGGGCAGGGACGGAGGTGGCAGGGGGGCCAGGGAGGCAGAAAGCAGCTGGGGTGGCTCCTCGCCCGCCAAATACACAGGCCTGCCCCCCCAGAGGTAGATTCTGGGACTCTCTCTCTACCACACCTGGAGATCTCTGTGGACACTCTGCTGTTCTGCTTTTTTTGGTTTTATTTTTTGAGACAGGATCTTGCTGTGTAGTCCATGGTGGCCTTGAACTCACTATGTAGCCCAGGCTGTCCTTGAACTTGCAGGGATCCTCCTGCCTCAGCCTCCCAGGTGTTGGGATTGCAGGCGTACGTCACCAAAGGTCAGGACCCTGAGTCACGTTGTTATGTTTAAATCCAGGGGAGGGGGCTGGGGATTTAGCTCAGCGGCACAGCGCCTGCCTGGCAAGAGCAAGGTCGTGAGTTTGATTCCTGGTGCTGGAAAAAAAAACAAAAACAACAACAAATAAATAAATAAAAATAAATAATTCCAGGGGAAAAAGAGTAAGGGGAGGGAGGGAGGCCCTGGACGGGGCCCTGGGAGGACCAGTTCCTTTTCCCCCAGCAGCCTGCAGCCCGCAGAAGCAGCAGAGGGGACCTGGGGCCGGTGTGGTGAGATCTGCCCAGACCTGCCCGGTCCTGGGAGGACGTGTTCCTCAGGGTGCAGCTGCTCCAGGGTGCAGGCGCTGACCCCGTGCCTCCCAGGGAGGACGGACCAGCACAACAGCGGCCTGCAGAGGGCTTGGAGGAAAGGAAAGGGACCACCAGCTGGCCTGCAAAAAAGCCCAGAGCTAAAACGAAGGCAAAGGAAAAGAAAGAAAGGGGAGCCCTGGACCGGCCGGCCACCCTGCTTAAATGTTCCCTGCCGCTGGGAGGGATGCGGGGCCCCTGGGCTCCTGAGTGTGCCCATGAGCGCTGAGCAGACACACATGTGCACGCGCGCGCGCGCGCACACACACACACACACACACACACACACAGGGAGGGACAGGTGGACAGCACTTCCTTCAAGGCCGTGGCCTACAGGTGGCGCAGGGGCCCTGCTCAGGCTCTAGTCCTGGCCCAGGCCCCCTCCTCTGGCCCCCGCTTACACCCTGAGGTGGCCGCACCCCAGGGAACGTGTCCTGGTACCTGGTGCTTGTCCAGTGTGTGCTGTGTGCTCACAGGGGCACGCGCGTGTCTGAACTTCCTGTGAAGTGGGATCCGGGAAAGCGGGAAAGCGCGGAGATTTCTGCCCTTGGTGCTCACAAGGGGCCACACCAGGCACCCGGGCCCAGGCCACCCCCTCGGTCGCCACCCCAGCCCCAGGGCCAGCGTGAGCCAGCGTACGCAGTCGGGGTGCCTGGGGCCATCTGGGGCAGGTCGGGAGCAAAGGGCAAGGGATGGGGCCGGGGGCGGGTCCCCAGCTTTGCGCAACCGTCACCCCACCACGCAGCTTTCTGCCTCCCTCTCCCGGGTCCCACTTCTTCTGGGGCTTTGTGGGATCCCTTTGCCCACACCCGGGCTTGGAGACTGCCTTCCAGGAGCCCAGGCTCAGACAGGCCGATGTGGACCACGGTGGGAGGCAGGGTCGGGTGTTGGGCTGCTCTGGTCCTTCAAGGAGGACGGGGCAGGGGGTCTGGGGATGAGTGAGGACTGTTCCTCGGTCACACACGCGCAGCCACTCAGGAAACAGGCAGGAAGGACCAACTCAGACAGGCCGTGCTGGCCAGTGAGGCAGAACCAAGGATGGCTGTCCCCCTGTCTGCCGAGCCCCTGTCACCAGATGCAGCATCGAAGTCAAAACACTCCTGTGGCCCACGGAGGTAGCACACACCTATAATCCCAGCACTCGAGAGGCTGAGGCAGGAGGGTAACGGCAAGTCTGGGCCAGCTTGAGCTACACAGGGAGGTCCTGTCTCAAAAAACAAAATAAAATTTGCTCTTGTGTTGGAGCCTGTCCTCTTTCTGAGTGGCATGCGCTCTCTGCCCCTGGTTTAGATTAGATTGGAAAGCGCATCAGCCACAACTCAAGGCTGATCCAATCAGTGCAGGAGCTTCGGCCTGCACCCCCGAACCCACACTGGTAAGGAAGCCACCGCCTGCACCTGGAAGGGGCTCTTGGTTGCCACAGCGGGGCTTGTGCACAGCTCTGCAGGGGGCACCTGTTCTGCCCCTGCCTCTGCCTGCTCCTGCTGGGTGGAGCATGATGGGAAAATGCCCCCCTCCCCAGCCACCTGGCCCTCCTAATTGGTTATGTTAAAATCTAAATTTAAACAAAATGCAAGCTACCGAGGGGTCTTCCCCTGACAAAGTGGTCCCAAGAGGATTCTTGGAACTGTGACCTGACCCGTAAATACTCTTGTCCACCCCCAGGCCACTTCAGTCCAAGGTCCAGCAGCACACTTGGCACCAGAGCTGGGCTGGTCCCTGTCCTCAAGAAAGTCTCTACTTCCAGGGTGACCTTTGTTGCCACAAGGGACCCGTGATGGTCAGTCGTGCACGCCGAGGGCAGGCTCTTGCTGCAACGTAAAGCAGGGTCCCTCCACACAACCGCTGTCACTTCCGGTCCTCAGACAGCAGGGGCTGACCCTGTCTCTAGGCACTCAACTTGGTTATACCAGCACGGAGTCTCTTCTCAGGTAAGGCCCTGTCCCCGGGTTCTAGCGGGTGGATGTGCATTTCTTCAGGAAACACCGTCCAACACACCACACACTGAAGGTCTGCACCGAGCTCTGTGACCATGGCACAGTTTGAGCTACCGGGGGAGTCCTTGGAGTCCAACCTGCAGGATCTGGTCCGCATCCCCGGTGGGCAGCCCCACCCCCCCTTCACCATGGCGATGGGGGTTGTGTTCAAAGAAGAGACCGCTGCTGTGTCAACCAAAACATGTGATAAAGCTTCTACAAGTGTTCTCAAGCCCCACGTCCCCAGCGGCTCCAGCCACAGACGTTCACTGTCTCCCACTCCGGAGGTCTGAGGCCACCATGTGCCAGGGCCGCGCCCTCTGGCTTTGGACGGCACTCTCTCCCGCACACCGTCCTCCCTGTGTGTGTCTGTGCCTTGGTCCACTCTTCTGGGTACACAGCTGGAGCAGGGCTCACCCCAGCAGTCTCATTCTCACTCAGGCTCCTCTGCAAGGACCCGAAGGACCCCCACACGTGGCCTGGGGGGGCACATAGCCCACAGCAGCATAAAGGGACAGGTGCTGACACCTTCTCTTTCGCAGGCTTGCAACTCACGCTGTGTAGTGGGTGGATCGAAATGCTTCTACTCGGCCTAAGGTCCCAGGACAAGACAATTACAGGATCAACCCCATATCTTCTCTGAGCTTCTGCCCCGTCCGCCCAGCCTGGTCCCGTGTGACGGCATAGGTCCTGGCCCATCCTCGTGTCTGGTGCAGTTTGACTCCCATAACATGGGCAGACAGCAGTGCTTGCAGACAGGTACACACTCTGGGTCACGAGGCATGATGATGCACGCCTGTAATCTCAGGACTTGGGAGGCTGAAGCAGGAGGATCCCCATGAGTTCGAGGCCAACCAGGGCTACATAATGAGACCCTGCTTCAGAAAAACCAAAAAGAGGGATGGGGTGACCCTGCAAATGTGGTGAACTTGTCAGGTAGTGGAAGGGGCTCTTAGAACCCCTAATCCCAGAACAGTGAGAAATGTGGTGCTTAGGCCAGCCCCCCAGGTCCTGGCTCCTGGACAGGAAACTGGGTCATGCTGGACTTGTTTGAAAGTTGCTGTAGCTGGGTGTGATGGCGCGCATCCACTCTGGAGGCTGAGGCAGGAGGATTGTTGAGAGATCAAGGTCTGCCTGGGCTACAAAGTGAGCTCAAGGCCAGCCTGAACTGCATAGAGAGACCCCATCTCAAAAAGACAAAAAGGAGAAGGAGGAGGAAGAGGAGAAGGAAGAGGAGGAAGAGGAGAAGGAAGAGGAGGAGGAGGAGGAGGAGGAGGAGGAGGAGGAGGAGGAGGAGGAGGAGGAGGAGGAGGAGGAAGAGGAGGAGGAGAAGAATGAGAATGAGAATGAGAATGAGAAGGAGAAGGAGAAGGAGAAGGAGAAGGAGAAGGAGAAGGAGAAGAAGGAGAAGAAAGCTGCTCTTTGCACAATGGCCTTGAAAAAAATCAATTAGAATGGGCCAGCATGAGCAAGGGTCAGTCACGCTGTGGCCACCAGTGACCAGGGTGGCCGGAGGCCATGTGGGTCAAAGGGCATTGAGGGGGCACAGGCCTGTCAGCAAGGTGCCCCTCCTCACTGCAGCCTCCACCCGCTTCTTTGCACAGGGGCCCCCAGCCCAGTGCGCAGGAGTGCGGTGACGTGGAGGATTTCTGGGCGGAGCGGTGCACAGACCTGGGGCTCCACGGAGGACCCAGTGCCGGGCTCGTGACAGAGAGGACGCTGGGTCCGAGGAGGGATTCAGCGCTCCTTCCCCACGCTCTGGTCCTCCCCTCCGCTCAGGAAGATGGTGGAGCAACAGCCAGGCCCAGGTTGGACGCAAAGCCTCCTCCCCAGCACACACCTGGCACCAGCCTGGGCCCTGGCGCCGCGCCACCACCCACTGCCTCCTGGTCCCTCCCTCCAGGAGCAGCAGCTGCTGTTTGTGGCGCCCACGGCTGGCCCTGCCCCCGCTGCAGCCCCCTGCAGCTCTGCTGTGTTTCTGCTCCACAGAGGAGGAAACGGAGGTTCAGAGGAGACCGGGAGCTCGCTGGCAGCAGAGGGAGGTGCGGGATTCGCACCCACGTCATTTCGCAGCTGCCAGTGGCTTCTACGAGGCATCTGTTGCTGGAAACCCCCTGGCAGATGCCTCGGGGGCCGCTTGCTCTCGGGAATCGAGCACTGCCGGTGCATCTCCCGCGGCGCGTCACCGAGCCGTCTTCCACCCTGTGCCCCCAGCTGGGCAGGCCCAGCACTGCCAGCAGTGTGACGGCGAGCTCATGTCCCCCGCGCCTCGCCATCCCAGCCCCTCCAGCCCTGGCCAGGACCTGCTATCAGCGGGCAGGAGGCTGAGGCAGGCGGAGACGGAGGGTGCCCTAAAGGCGGGAGGCTGGTAGGACAGGGACGCAGCCCTGAAGTTGCAGGAGGGGACCGAGAGGGAGACCTGAGTGAGGTGCAGCTCTCCCTGGCCAGGAGCTTCCTCAGCAGAGACACAGGGAGGGCTCCCTGGGGACAGGGACGAGCCCTCCTGCCTGGGGAGGAATCAGGAGATGACGCACTGAGATCCCCATAGGGCTTCGCGATGGCACCCTCGATGGCCTTGTTGTGTCCCCACATCCCACACGTTCCTCCATCCCAGGGGGCTCAGCTGCAGCTCAGCGACTGTGCAAGCCAAGGCCTTCGGGGGGCTCTTACCATGGGGGGTGCTGTTTCCTACACAGCCTTTGGGGTCACCCAGCCCCAGCTACCGCCTGAGCCCCTCATGCAGTCAAGGACGGGAGGGGGGGCACTGGGCGTGGATCTCGGTGACCCTCAAACCTGTGCCCTGAGCCAGCCTCAGGGCAGAACCTCAGCTCGAGGTGAGCCTGTGTGCTAGAGGTGGTTTCACATAGGGTGAAAGTTTACACTCAACACATGTGTCACAGTAAACGACACAGTGCCACCAATCCCTCTGAAGATCCTGCCCCCCATTCAAACACGCCTCCCACCGTCCTTGCCCCTTTCTGCGGCAGCTCTGGGGTCCTCTTTCCGGAGGGTCTTTAGCTGTGCTGTTCTGCCTGCTTTGGTGTCTTGAATGAATTCAACACATTTCCCTTTTGCGATCATTTTGACTTTGGGGAGGAGCTGGAAGTCCCAGTGCCAGGTTTGGTGAAGGAAGGTAGATGATACAGCATCATGTTTTTACAGAAATTGCTCTAGCATTTGATCAGCGAGGGGTGACCATAAAATACGGTGAATATTCAAATTCTTAAAAATCTTCCTAGAGCAGAAGACACCCTGCTGAAAAGACACATTATGGGACAAGTGTGTCCAACACGAGGGGGAATATTTTCAGAGGATTCATGGGGCGATGTGTCTTTCACCACAATAAAATTTTCAGTGCACCTTTCCATCACTCCCGTACCTTTCCATCCACTCTCCCGCTGGGGACCTTCGAAGTCCTCGTCTTGTAAGCTGCCTCATCGGTGGTCACCCCCACCGTGTGCCCTCCTGGTCCTGCACCCTGGCAGGGGCGAACACTGCTGCTTCTGGGGCTCCTAGGGCCCATCTGCCCCTGCTGTCCTCCTTCCCACAGGACTGCCCTCTCTTCTCTTCACCTAGTGCTTGGACTGTCAGGGACTGTCCCGCCAAGGGAAGGGAGAGGAACAGAGACACGGCAGCAGCCGGTGGGAGGCAGTGGTGCCTGGGTTGACAGGTGACCCCACACGCCCAGGCCCTACAGGGGCAGGACAGGGGTCCTCTTTGGAAGAGCAGATGAGGTGAGGTTGGTGTAAACACCAGTGCCCGTCTAAGGGTTTTCTGAAATCCTGAAAACCCTGGGGTGTACGGGGGTCCGGTGGGAGGGTCAGGAGCCTCTGTGGAACGCCCATCGGGAGCTGAGCCCAGGGGAGAGGGAAAGCCCTGTACCAACCAGAGGGCGCTGACACGCTGAGCCGACAAACGTGGAGGAGCAGCTCCAGGACCAGGCCGACCGGCTGGCTCCAGGTCCTGGGTGTCTCGGCATCACAGCCAGCTGGGGCCTGGAGCTCTGCGACAGCGAGGTCTGACACACCGAGCCCCTGGAGATCAGCAGAGCTGCAGGACGTTCTTGTACTTGTGTCCCGGCAGACGGGTCTCTGAGTGACCCAAGGCAGGGCACCACGTGCTCTTGTTTCATTAATCCCCACCTGGGCCCAGGGGCCTTGGGGTAGAAGAAGGCACCCTGGGTGGCAGCAGGTGGCCCTGTCACGGCCTGCGTTCATCCTCCTTCAGGGCTGGAACCTGTGACCACACACCGGGCCAGGGCACGGGCAGCTAGGCCATAGGAAGGTTGGTGCGGGGCACGTGGTGAGGCCCAGAGCACCGGGCTTCTCTGCCACCCTCAGGAAGGACCTGCTTGGGTTTATCAGCCCCTTGTAGACGGATGCTTTTATAAAATTAAACTGAAGGAGCAACTAGAGGAATGCATCCAAGACCAGCACTTTTATTGTTATATCAGACACGAACTTATCCTGTCTGAGGCCACCAGTGCCTGGGAGTGCTCTCAAAGCCCGTTTTGCTGCAAATGGTGACCGGCCCTTTGTCCTGGGTGGCCTGGTCCTCAGCCACCTGCGGTCAGTGTCTGCTGGCCAGGGTTCTGCTATGGGGAAGAAACCAGTCCAGCGCCTGGCTTAGGCTTTGGGGGCTCCACGGGCCCTGAGTGCTGGGCTTGCGCCCCAAATCCTCAGGGGTGGGGCAGCCTGGAGGGTCCAGCTCACCTTCGTCCTCCAGGGCTGGCTCCAGACCACAGATGTAAGTTGTTTGGGGCACCACGTACGTATGGGGGACTAGGTTTTCTCACCCCACATTTGGAGCTAAGTAGTATTCCCTAAGAATTCAGCACAACTTAGAATCGAAGCGTGTGACCTCTTTGGGAAGTAGGGCATTGGCAGTTCTGAGTGGTGAGATGCAGTCCCATGTGGGGAGCTCAGTCTGTGGACACCCCACGCATGGACATGAGGGTCCCAGCTCTGCCAGAAATCCTGTGTGAACCAGGCCCCTGTGACTCAGTTCCCCTCTGTAAAATGGGGTTAGCAGTGGTACCTGTCTCGCAGGTGGCGGAGGGCCCAGGTGTGCCTACTTTCTCAGTGCTGTGACACGGGTCTGCCTGAGCAGCCGGCCCCAGCGGGCCATGGGGCCGGTGTGTGTTTACTGCCTGAGCTGTGGGCAAGCCCAGCCCAGAGCAGGAGCCGGGAGACCCCGAGACCCCCGGAGCCGGGCTGCTCACCACCTGCTCTGCCTCCTTTCCGATGGGCGCTCGGCTCGGGCCCTTCCCAGCCCTGCGTCCCTTGTGAGCCGCACACCGCTGTCCCTGGGGCCCCTGCCGCTGAAGCCCCCTCTGCCCACCACCTTGGCCCGTGGAGGAAGCTGCTGTGTCCAGAGCGCCTGGCTTCACCTTGTGGCCACATGCGGCTGCTCCAGCCCCTGAGGGCTGAGTGTGGACAGCAAGGTCCACAGCAGTTCCCCGAACAAGCTCTCCTTCCACTCCAAAGTCAGCTCCGCTCCTGGGAGAGAGGGATCTCTGAAATCAAGGGAGACGCAAACTGGAAAAGGCGGGGAGTGGTGTGGAGGACACCCCGGGGAGTGGCGCCCCGGGCGTCAGCCAAGGGCTGTGTTGGCACAGCAGGGAGGGGCGGCCTGGGGTCCCCACCTTCTGGATCTTGATGGCATAGATTCTCTGGGGGGCAAGTCATCAGGCTCCGGAGCTCCTCTGCGGCCATGTGTGTGTGTCCCTGCCCAACCCGGGAAGTAAGTATATCCACAGGCCCGTGCTACCAACCTCCTGGGCTCCGATAATTGAGTTTTAACTAGCTGCAAGTCAGGTACCACTGTTTCCCCTGCCAGACACATGGGGAAACTGAGTCTTGGAGAGGCGGGGCCTGTGCACGACCCTGCCGAGGTACTGTGGGTAGAGCTCCTCAGTACCTGATCACCCTGCACATCTGCTGGGCTCCTCAGCCCCAGGGGACGTCAGGTCACCCTGGCCTGGTAGGTCGCCCTCACCCCAACGTCCCCCCTGGGCGATTTTCCATCCAACAACCCCACTAGCTCCTGGACGTCAGTCCCCGCTTCCTCTTGCTGTACTTGGAGCCGGGCACGTCTCTCTCCCATCGCCAAGCGAATTGTCCAGCCCCTACACCTGCCGAGGTGTCCTGAGCCGCGTCTGCCTTCCCGTCCTTGAACAAGGTCCTCGGGTAATTTCTCGTTAGCAACGGTCACATCCTCAGATGGAGAATGGCGGCCGCTTCCCCCGGCTCCACGCACGCAGGGCGGCAGCCACACTAGGAATTCCAGGCGTCCTGGCTGTCCTCACATCTGCATGATTTCCTAGTCCCGTGCTGGCACCTTGGGTCCTGGAACCCTTGCTGCCCCCAGGTGTGACGGCGGAGCGAGCAGGAAGCCAGGCTGGGCGGGGATGAGAGGGCGCCCGGCCTCCTCTACCGCCTGCTCTTGACTGTTTCAAATGCACTTTTGTCAGTTTTAGTTCACACAGTCGAGCTTGCTGGCTGAGGGTCCCGGCGGGAAAGGGACGGCTGCCGCCCAGCGTGCTGGCGGGCCGTGGGGGGCAGCCACAGGGTGCAGGGGACCCTGGGTCGGGGCAGAGAGTGGGCGTGGGAAGTCAAACTGGGCAGGGAGGCCCCCCCAGATGCCGAGGGGACACAGCCAGGTCCGGCTCCTGCCGCCCAGCCTAGCCTGAAGCCCCGGGCTGGCCGTGTCCAGGGGGCAGCATGGGTGTCCAGGGCAGGGGGCCAGTGCCCGCCCATGCTCACAGCAAGGGTGAGGCAGACTCGCTCTGCGCGGGCCCCACAGATTGCGGGGGTTGGAGGGCCAGCGTCTGCGCGTCCTGTGTGCGCGTGTGTGTGACCTGGGCCCCACTTGCCTCAGCACCTCTGCACGGACCCCAGGGCTCCCTCCTGAGCGCCCAGCCTTACTGGGGCTGGTGGCAACGGCCAGGCGTGCGGCTCCTCCCAGGGCTGAGTCCTCGGGGCCTCCTGCTCACGGCTCTTCACGGTCCTCCACACCCGTCCCCTCGCCGGCGCTGTCTCAGCCTCCTCTGGGGGCGGCGGGAAGGCTGGTGCCGCGGTCCGGGCTTTGCCCTCTCGGGCCTGGCTTTGTGCCCCACCTCTCTACCTGGATGGCTGGGCCCTCCCCTCCCATCCCCTCCATGGGCAGGGCCTGTCTGGGCCAGCCTCTGGGGAAGAATGACAGTGACGGACAGGACAGCCACCCTCTCTGGACTCTCAGGGGAGTCACCCCGCCTCCTGGACAGAGGGGCAGGGCAGAGGGGACCCCCGGCCACATCCCTGCCGAGCAGTGTGGCCACACGCCGTCTAGTTGGTGACTCTGAGAGCGCCCAGGCAGCAGCACACCGAGGGAGGTCAGACAGGCTCATCCACAGGCCGGGCCACGCCGGCGAGTCCCTCAAGGGCCCCGAGGTCACCTGCACCCTTCCCACAGGGGGCACTGCCGGCCGGGCAAAGTGCAGGCTGTGCAGCATCTCCAGGGCCGCCTTCCCTGTGACTCAGTTTCCCTATCCTGTGAGATGTCTGAGCACCTCAGAAAGGGAAGCGAAACCTTCCAGGCCCAGGCCAGAAGCCGTGGGGATAGTCAAAGGCTGAGCGGACAGCTGACAGACAAAAGTGTCCATGGCATTTCCTGGCACATGTTGTCCCCAGCAGCTCCTCCATCAGGGCCACAGAGCCGGAGACCCACGTGGGCCTCCCTCCCTCCAGAAGCACGTCCCGCCCGGCTCCAGCCTCCGCCTTCAACCCTGTCTCCGGGGGAGTGGCCGGTCCTATGCGGCACCCTCACTCTCACCCGGGGGTTTCCACGGTGGATTTGCTCTGAGCCCAGGAACGCGGGGACACCGATGGGCAGGGTGCTGGAAGGAATCTCCCCAGCGAGGAGCGGGAGGGCCGGATTCACTTCCTGCGCTGTGGCAACAAGCGCTGCAGCTGCGGGCTCGAACACTACCAGCTCTCGGTCCCTGAGCTCAGCGGGCAAAACCCCAGAGGGTGGGGCCTTCCGTGCGGGCTTCTGCGGGTCTGTGGGCCACCTGGGCGTCCTCAGCTTGGGGGAGCCCAGCTTGGCTGCAGGAGAAGGGGCGACTGGGGGCGTCCCATGTGACGCAGCCTGGCTGGCCAGGACCTCCCTGAGCACCCCACCTCCATCCTTGGAGACCCCATCCCCCTGTGGCTCCCTGGGGGCCAGGGGTCCTGCCCACGGGGGGAGGTGGGGGCCTGGGACCCGGGTCCCCCGCTTGAGCCGAGGAAGGGAGGGCAATGGCAGATGCAGAGCTCTGAGCCGGCACGCGGAGGCGGGACCAGCGCTCTGTCCTCGGGGGTCCCCGCACTGCTCTGGCCGGGTGGAGCACAGCCCTCCTGGGCTCTGTTCAGGGTGACGCTGCTGGGGAGCCCTGTGAGGCCCGGGGACATCTGAGGACCTGCTTGTGGAGACACCCAGCAGAGAGCCAGGCAGGTTCTCGTTAGCTTGGGTTCACTATGTAGCACGTGCTGGCCTTGAACTCACTATGCAGCAAGGTTGGCCTCAAACCCGTGGTGGTCCTCCTGCCTCAGCCTCCTGAGTGCTGAGATTACAGGGGTGTGCCACCTCACCTTTCTTTTTCTTTTAAACCAAAGCATCTGAGGCAGATGAGTGTGACATAGCTCGTCCCTCAGAGAGACCACAGCTTGGAGCTGGGGCCTGAGAGCACCAGGGGAGCACCAGGAGGAACAGCAGCCCAAGGAGGCAGTGAGAGGTGCTGGGGCCACAGGGCCTGGCCCCTTGGGCAGGTGCGGCCACACCCAGGGAGCAGCACCCGGGCCCCCACCTGCGGCAGAGCCCGATCCCTTCGTCCCAGGCTTACGGTGGACCAGGAGGGGCTGCCACCCCCTGGGGGTCCTCTGTGCCCCAGGATGGAGCTGGCCTCTGCACCTTCTCTGTGTCTGTGTCTCTCACAGGAATCCACAGATGTCCCTCCTCCGGCTGAACAATGACGTTTTTGTGTATACTTTTGCATTCGTGAGATTTGTTAGCTACTGCAGATTTATTTTTTCTAATTCTAACGGGTCCACTTTAAAAGCCAGTTGGACAGAGTAGGGTCCCCCTCAAGCCTACCTCCCTTCCCCTCCTCCACCTTCCCTCCCCCTCCCTGGTTGTTCCTTCCACCTTCCCTGTCCCTCAGGTGCCCTCAGCCTGCCCGTCCCACCCCTACGCTGCAGACTCACCGTCGAAGCGAAGGCAGCTGCTTAGGTATTAAATCATTCAGGGGATACTTGGCCCTCAAAGGAGAAAAAAATGTGAAATCGCTGCAGTTTTGAAACATGGAATTATTGATGCCCGGGCAGCGGCTCAGGGAACCTCCGCACAACTGTGGGGGAGGGGAAGGGCCAGCGTGAGTCACAGGGCTTGGGGTCCTGATGCACAGTGACAGGCCGCAGAGGATTTTAGGGGAGTGGCACGGCTCCGCGTGGCCGTCACAGTGGACGCCTGCCATCGCACATTTATCCAAACCCAGAGAGATTCCAAGCCCAAGAAAAATCCCTGCTGACCTCAGGACCTGGCTAACGATACCATGGCAGGATTTGCTCATCAGCTGTGACAAGCGTCCCACCCACTCCAGGATGCCACAATCTGTAATTTTTGTCCATTTTTCTATATAGTGGAAACCACTCTAAAACAACAAATTCTTAATTAAAAAAAAAAAAAGAAAAGAGAAAGAGGAGGGAAAGAACCGGGCCCAAGGCTTGGGCGTTTTCTGAACAAATCCACTTTCGGGTGTCTCAGCACCCCCACTCCACCCCCGAACTGCTGCAGACACAGTCCCCTGGGGCCCCAGCCGCCTGAGCAGGGAGGCCAGTGGTGAGTGGTCTGGGCTCCGGGCCCTTTGAACAGCCCCACGCGGCCGGGTATGTCCCGGAGCACCTGCTGCTGCGGCTCCAGGCTGGGCCTGGGGCTGCCCTCCAGGCCCGGGTCCTGTTCACTTGTTGGCTTTGACAAATCACTGCTGAGCCTGGAGGGCCAGGAACGTGCTTCGCCCAATGCACAGAGGACTGCGGCTCCTGTGCCGGGCTCGCCCGCCATGCTACGGGTTTGGTATTCTTGGTGGATGTCACTTCAGGGCAGCAACAGCTAACCAAGACCATGAGTGCTACCGCCGAGGAGCTGTCGCCTGCCACTGGAGCGCAGTCCTGCTTAGTGACCAGGTCCATGTTGTGTCCTAGGACCACGTTGTGTCCTGCACCCATCTCAGTCAGCCCCGACTGCCCATGGAGCGCATGGACAGTGACAAAGTCTCTGGGCAACAGTGATGGGGACAAGGAAGCTGTTGCCCGTTGCTTGCCTGAGGCTTGCTTTTCTGAGTAAACTCAGTTTCCTAGGGGCTGGGGATATAGCTCAGTGGTACAAGCACCTGCCTGGCAAGCGCAAGGTCCTGAGTTCAATCCTCAGTAACGAGAAAAAACAAACAAACAAACAAACAAAAAAAACACAGCAACTCAGTTTCCTAAGCAGATGCATGAACACTTACTCACACACTCCAGACACACGCGCGCACACACACACACTTCGAAACATAGCCCCCCCACACCATTCCTTTCACCACCTGCTTCTCAGCCAGGGTTCAGGAGAGAAAGAGCCTTATGGAAAGGAGCAAACAGGCTGTGTTCTCAGCCTGCCAATTTGGTGGCACCTCTCCAGGTCCGGCGTGAGGCGGGAACTCAGGGGTGTCCCGGGATATCACCTCCACTTCCTCCTGGACCCCTAGTAGAAAGGAGCATCCCAGCCCCTCCTCTACTGCAACACCAGCGTTTCTTAGGTCCCTGGAGTGAGCCAGCAGCTTCCCCGTGGGACAGGGTGGAGGCAGTGCAGGGACAGGACCTGCTGCAGCTCCAGGCCCAGCTGAGAGCCCCCAGAAAGCCGCCCTCTTCCAGCTCATGCTTTGATGTCCTCCCAGCAGGCGCACAGGAACTTTCCCAAGGCCGTGGAGCCTCAGGGAGCTGGGTGCCATCACAACCGCCACACCGCTGTCTTCACGGGAGCAGCCTCATTACCCGGCTCTGCCACCTCCTCTCCCAGGGCCCACACCCTCCTTTAGTTTAGCCCATGTTTTAAAAACCTAGTAAAATACTGATGTAGGCAGCGATCACCAGGGACAGATAAGCTGGTCAAGAGGAAGCTGATGGCAATACTTACCATCATGGACATGGACCTGTGGAGCAAGTGAGGGTGCTCCAAAATGAGCAACTAGAAATGATTTGCCCCTGATGGAAGGACATAGCACCTGTGAGGACATCTCACCATTGCTATCATCAGTGACACCACCACCATCATCGATGTCACCATCACCATCATTACCATCATCTCTATCATCACCATCACCACCACCATCATCATCACAACCACCTCATCATCACCATCACCATCATCATCACCACCACCATCACCATCATCACTATCATCGCCACCACCAGCTTCATCACCATCACCATCATCACCACCACCTTCATCACCACCATCACCATCACCACCACATCATCACCATCACCATCATCATCACAACCACCTCATCATCACCATCACCATCATCACCACTATCATCACCATCATCACTATCATCATCATCACCATCAGTGTCACCACCACCACCAGCTTCATCACCACCATCACCATTATCACTACCACCATCATCACCATCATCACTATCATCACCATCATCACCATCATCAGTGTCACCACCACCATCATCACAGCAATATCATTATCAGTATCACCACCATCACCACCACCATTATCATCAATGTCACCATCATTCACCATTGTCACCATCATCATCATCACCACCATCATCAGCATCTCTATCACGATCAACATAATCAGTATCACTATCACCATCATCACCATCATTCACATCCTAGCCACACTAGAGACTAATTAAGCCCGTGCAATAACTGAACAGTTCCCAGGAAACTCAGAGACAGAAACACATCAAAGAAGACTAGAGATGCGTCCAGAGTGCAGGGAACTCTACAGGACCAATGACCAGGGAACGATGAGTGGAGAAGCGGGCAGGGAAGGAAGAGAAAGGGGGTGGCTCTCAGAGTTCAAAGGAGACCTCAGAGGGATATTGAACTGTGGACTTAGGAATCAAAAAACCAACTATGAACAGAGGTGACAGCAGGGAGCTTTCAACAGTGACAGGCAGATTATTAAGGAATTATTTGTGAACATGTTAGGTATGCTAAGGGCATATGGTTATTTTTTTAAAGAATCTAATCTCTAGAGCTAACCATTGAAGTATTTTTCTGATGAGATGAGATTACAGGTTGCTTTACAAGAATCTAGGGAAGCCAAGTGTAGTGGCACATGCCTGTAAGCCCAGCCCTGAGGCTGAGGCAGGAGGATCACTGTGAGTTTGAGTTACATAGTGAGACCCTGTTTCAAAAGAAAAAAAAAATAGACACTAATAAAAGAACCTAGAGGAAGGAGACAGTGGGGGCCATGATGGGAGGTTAGCAGGTGTTGTGCACGCTGATTGACAATAATATTTTGCTCCCTTCAATATTCTTGATGTTTGAAAAAAACCGCGTGATTAAAAAGTTCATACACATGGCCAGAAATGAACAAACTTGACTGTGAGGCTCAACTCTCCTGTCTCTTCGGTCCAGCTCGGGGCTCGGCACGCGGTGGGAAGCGGGTGCCCCAGTAAGCACAGGGAGAAAGCATAGCTTCCGTCCTGCTTAGCTTCAAATCTCCTCTCTCAGGATGTGTCAGATGTCTCTGTCTTATAACCCATGCGCTAACCCTTGTGGCATCATTAAAAACAAACACTGTGCTATTCCAGGATGGTGTGTTGCGAAGCTTGGGGACCACTCTTTTGGGGAACTCTTGCGGCAGAGCAGCATGCAGGACCGGCCCTCATTGGCCCAGAGCCCTCACGCCCTGGCAGTCTTTGGGCACACTGGCCACCTCTGCAGGCAGGTAGCTGTGTGCCCGGGCGCACGCTGGGTTCCCAGGCGGCTACCTCTGACCTCCCACGATCCGTCACCATCCCAACACCCTTCCCCAAAGCGGGCTTCCTGGGAGTTGCTTGTTTGCCCTGGGTCCGGGTTCTGCTTCCCCGACAGGACAAAAGAGCTGGAGCTGCATTTTGAGTTGTCTGTTTAAAAGTTCACACCAGCAGAAGGTTGGGTCTAAAACCCTCCGACACTGCCCAAGCCAACGCCGCAAGAACCAAATGAGGCGCTGGAGTGACCCTGACACTCTCTCACCACCACTCACAGGGTCCTATGCCTCTCTGCCCCCTGTCAGACGAGGGAAGGGTGGCTCCCCTTCCTTCCTGCAGCCTGGCTCGCGTCTCTTGGGGTGGCCCATGCCTGCGGGGAGGATGCAGCGTCCCCTCCCCTGGCCACCCGGAGCGCGACACACTTGAGCCTGGGATGGCAAGGACAGCCACACTGAGGCGCAGCTGCAGGGGCCGAGGGAGGCAGGGCTGGGGTCATCGCGGGTCCCAGTGGCACCACTTCACTGGCCAGGTGGGCACAGGGCCCAGCCCGTCACCTGCTGGCCACGCTGCTGTCCATTCATCCATCCGTCTGTGCCACTGTCTAACCGCACTCCCTCCCGGGCTGCCGCCCCACCCTGTTCCTGCCCTCTGGGCTCTGCCCGCTGTGGCTCACCGCCGTCCCGGCCTTTGTCTCGCTTCCCTGCCCGCCAGCCCACTGAGGGTTGTTTGACTTTTCCAGCTTTTCCTGTGTTGGCTTCCCCGGAGTTATGTAAGGAGCTTTATGTAACTGGCTGGCTTGGCTGAGCCCGGGGGTGCCAGGCAGGGCTGGGCCAGCTCTCCAGGCCCCCAGCGCGTGGCTGGATCAGTGCCATGTGCTGCCAAGCCCTGTCTAGCTCTGCCCTCCACCCATGGCCCTGGGATGTCAGGACAGGCAGCAGCCCGTCCAGGGGGCCATCCTCCCCTCCTCTGCCTGGCCAGCAACGGACCCGGGGTCCATGGGAGAGGGATGGCTGGGACGCAGCGACCCTACACCGGGAGGGGCATGGGGATGGCACGCACCAAGGCAGAGAGCCGCTGGCCTCGCGAGGGCCTCAGGGTGGGCCCGCCTTGGCGTGTGGGGGAAGCCAGGCCACTGCGGCAGCTGCCACCTGCTGCTGTCAGGGGCTCCTGGGGACGGGACTACCGGCATACCTGGCCTGGCCAGAGGGAGCCCCCAGGGGGTGTGAGGCCACCGGCAAGTGCTGGCCGTAAGGACAGCAGGAGGCCCTGCTGCTTTTACCAGGCCGAGGGGTGGGGATGCTGATGGTGCCACGTGGGGCCCACTGTGGAGCCTCGGGCACTGGCGGGAGGGAGGGAGGCAGGGATTTGGGGTAACGCCAGCTGGCTGGAGGGTGTCCGTGCCCGAGGGAGCTCTGTGAGGGAGTTGGGGTCCCGGCCCTGCACCGTGAGCCCGAGCGGCTGAGGTCTTACAGCAGGGGCACGGCCTGGGGTCCACCGCGCCCCACTCATGTCTTCCGGGGCAGCACAGGGCCAGGCACGGGCGATTGTCTGTGTCCCCAGCTGCCCGCCTGCCCAGCCAGCGCTGACGTGTTCGGCTGCGTCTGGGACCGGGCCCCTGATTGTTCCTGTGCACCAGGAAGCCTGCCTTCCCCTTCCTGAACGTGAGCCTGCCCGCCGCGTTCCTCTACAGCCAAAATAGGAAGCCTGGAGAAACCCTCCGCTCCCAAGCTGCGGGCTGACTTCACTGTGGAGATTAGCGCAGGAAGTGCCTTCCCTGAGGGACCGATAAGCTGATAAGGGCCGGGAGGACGCACTCTCCGCAGGCGCAACCCTAACCCTAACCCATCTGCCTCCCCGAGAAAAGCCTGCTGCCCTGCCTGGGACAACCCAGACACGGTGTGGCTCTGGTCTGTATCTGTCCCTGCCCCCTGAGCCCCAAACGTCACCCGCAGGGTCTGAGGGAGTCCCAGAGGCCCAGCTGAGGAGCCTAGCCCACCCTCCCCATAGAGCAAGCTGCAGGTTCACTGCCCCCTGCTCTGAAAAACGAATTCAGGATGTGCCAGGATGAGGCTCAAAGTGACACATCAGGGATCAAGCAACAGCACAATGGCACACTGCAGGGAGTGGGAGGGGCCCTCGAGGGGCACAGCCGTTTAGTCGTCAGATCTGGGGTCGCCTATGCTTCTCTGGAGGGGCTGGGAACCGCCAGAAATGGGCAGCCCACCGCACCGCGGGGTGCTGGCTCGTGCTACAGGTGTGGGCCAGGTTTTGTTCTGTTTTGCAAAGACAGGAGACTGAAACATTGCTCGGACTTTCTCAACCTGCTCTTCTATCTTGGGATCAGGCTTCTGCTCTTTATTCTCTCAAGCTGACTGACGGACTTCGAATGTTCCTGAGGGTGCAGAGTATGGTGGGTCTGCAAAGAAAGGAGCCTAAATCACAAGGGATGCTGTACAGACCTCCGTGGGCCACTTTGGCTGGGTCCTGGAAGTTGCAGCTGTTTGTTTTTTTTTTTTTTTTTTTTCAGTACAGGATGGCCTCAAACTCAGCAGTCCTCCTGCCTCAGCCTCCTGAGTGCTAGGATTACCGGTATGCGCCACCACACCCAGCCTCAGTTGTCTTGAAAGTACAATTTTTAGTTATACTTTCCTTGTCTCCTTTCTACCTGTCTTCTGTGTCTTCCACCCTCCTTCTCCACGACCTTGGCTGAGGTCTGCAGGTCCATCACCCAGGACTCAGGTCGGTGGCCATATCACACCCCCCTCTTGCATCTCAGGACAGAGGCAGGGACTGTGCCCCAGAACAGTGTGGGCTCCTGTGAAAGGTGTGAGGTCTCAGGGGTGTCTGGCCAGTGGGTGCCCCCCGCGTGGTGCCCCAAGTGTGGGCACCATGCTCCTCCCTGTCTCAGCCCCTCGTTTCTGGACAGATCACTGGGAACCTCTAGCGACAAGATCATCCTTCAGGCCAACCCTGACCTTGGCGGCTGTGTGACTCCCTGTGCTGTTTCAAGACTGGGCCAGCGGCTGGGTGAAAGTGTGGGTGACTAAGCAAGGCGGGCACAGGGCACGGGGCACGGGCTGGCAGCCAGCGAGCCCTCAGGAGCCAGGCCCGGTCCGGCCCTTTGAAGGAGCGGTGAGGCTCAGGTGGGGCCCTGGGAGCAGCCTCCACGGGGGACGGTGGCTTCAAAGGACAGAGGAGAGGCCTCAGCCAGGGGCGGTGGCACGGCACCACTGCCAGCACACAGGGCAGCCCTGGGAGCCCTGTTTTCTTGTTCTGATGGCAGAATCGACTTCCTGCCAAGGGTGCTACTGCCAACATCTGCAGAAGAGCCGGTGTCGCCCCCTTGAAGGACAGGAACCCAGAAGCTCAAAGTGCCCCACGCCCAGGACAGCCATGAGACGGGCCCAGGCTGGTGAGAGCGCCCCGCACTGCTGGGGTCGCTGATCATGGACCCTCTAAGTCACCATTTACCCAAAACTCTAGACACTTCAGGCCTGGTCTGGGCCACTGGCCACAGCCATTGCCTGGCAGGAGCGGGGGCTGGGCCCAGAAACGCGGCGAAACCTCAGCAGGGTGCCGGCGGTCAGAAGAGAAGGTGTGCCTGCAGTGGGCTCGTGGCAGCTGGCAAAGTGGCACACAGAGCGGCGAGAAGGGGAAGGCTTTGGAGAAGGGGAAGGCTTTGGGGACGTTCTGGCCAGGGCACCAGCTCGGTCCCTCCGCGAGCCGCTTCTGCCCATCCTGTGCTGGATGAAGATGCATCGAACTCTGAAGTGACTAAGCCGAGGGCGCGGTGCAGTCCCGCCGTCCCCGCGCGGCCCGTGCGACTCAGCAGGTGGCTCAGCCCCTCTGTTCCCCCCAGAGCACAGGCAGTACTGGTTACAGACACTCCAGGTGGGACGTTGTCCAGGTCCCCGCGCATCTCACCATAGACCTGCAGGGGCCCCAGCTGGCCCCGAGGAGCAAGGGGAGAGGCCGCCGCCGAAGTCCCCTGGGCACAGGGCTCGGCTGCCTTCCCTTCCCCCATCTGGGGGGGGTGGCGGCACAGGGGGGCCGGCACACAGCCTGTCCCTCCCGGCCCCTGCGCCCCTGGCTGCCCCAGTGCAGCTGTCCCTTCCTCTCTTACTGCTGGTCCCCGGCTGGCAGCTTCCTCGGCAGCGGCCTCGCCACCTCCCCTTCATGGTAGAGTCTGACCGACGTCCCTCTGCCTCCCCAGGGGACAGCCCCGCCAGGGACTCCCGGACCCACACCACTCCCTCCTCCGCTTCTTGCTCCCTTTTCTTTTGTCCACCAAAAGAAAGAGTCCACGCCCGACCCTGTCACTGCCTGTGAGGTACACAGGAGTCTCCATGTCCTCTGTTTCTGTGACCCCCGTGACGGCCCTGTGGTGGGCTGCATGTTTTGATCAAGGTCAGCGGCATGTACCAGGGTGGTCCCTTGAGATTACATCACCTACATGCCTGTAATTCCAGCACTCTGGGAGGCTGAGGCAGGAGGATCCTAAGTTCAAGCTCAGCCAGGGTAACTCAGTGACTTAGCAAGACCCTGCCTCAAAAATTATAGAAGGGCTGGGGATACAACTCAGTGTGAAGGCCCTGGGTTTAATTCCCAGTACTGGACAAAGATGACGTTGTGGCTGTCTTGTCTGTGTAAATGCTTCCATAGTGTTGGTACGGAAATGAAGTCACCTAGTCACACACTTCCCAGAATGTGTCCCCGTCACTGGTCCTCCCATGACCCGTTAGTACCCAGTTCATCCCACCTCCAAGGCAGAAGAAGTACTACTCTGCCAGAGAGGAGGGTACCCGTGGGTCACTTGGGGGGAAGCGGGTGCAAAATCAGACACAAGTTTAAATATCGCCTGGCTTCTTAGCTGAGAAACCCCAGTGTAAGTAAAGGGAGACTAAGAGATAAGAGGATGCAGATCTGCAATGCCAAGGGGACCGAGGGACGGGGGAGGGGAGCAGGGGGAGCCGGGGAGAAAGGATCGGGGTGAGTCCTGCGTGGCACCAGCTCCCCACAGGCTTGTGATCATTGCTGCTGCAAATGCGGACTCATGAAAATAAAAATTTGGAAAATAAAATGGGTTAGGTGGTGGCTACACTACACAGGTGATTTTTATGGTATGTAAATTCTACCTCCATAAAGTCACATAGGAGCCAACGCGGGCGGATGACGCACTAGAGAAGCCGGGAGGGTGCCGGGCGGGCGGCTGTGTCACCCGCGCTGGCAGCCGGTCGGCCACGCTGGAGCCCACGCGGCTCCGCACCTTCGCCTAGCATGTGGCCGGGCGGCCGCAGGGCGCTCCTTCTTCAGTGTCCCTTGTGTAACTCAAACAAGAGAAGCTTAAACAAATAAATAAACAAAGCAGGCCGCCGCATGGGGCCGCCCCGCCCGGGCTCCAGCGGCGCCGGGGACATTTCATTCCGAGCCCCCTCGGCCGGTATTTGCGCAGCGGCGCGAGTGACGCCAGCAGGTTCCGGGGCCGCCGCCCGCCCCGCGCTCCCGCGGTGACCCAGGACAGCGCCCTGGAAGGCGCCGCCCGCGGGGCGGCTTCCTCCAGGCTCCCGGAAGTGGCAAGCGCCCCAGAGACGCCCCCAGGTTACCCAGAGGGCCGGCGATTCCTCAAATCTGGGCCTCTACCCGTCCCCACTGTTGTGCCTGCCCCGCCGTGCCAGGGGCGACCAACCCAAACAAAGAGGGTTTGGAGAAGGAGGAGGGCTCCCAGCAAGGGCTAGGAAGAAACCCTCGGCGAGAACGTGGAGGGGGCACGCTTACCCTTCCGGGGCTTTATTCATTAAATGTAATGTAGGAGTAAAGGGGCCTGGAGGCGCTGTTTTTGCCATTTAAAGTTTGATTGTCGAGGTAACTATGTCCCCTCAAACCAGTGAAACTGTGATCACTGATTTAGGGTGAGTGATTCTTCCGGACACTTTCCACTTCGGGACCCGCAGGCACAACACCCACACAGGTACCCACCTCAGCAACTATGGCTCAGACACACTCTAAAATATCGCTGTCTCCTTTGCTCTTATCTGTATTTCTGTATTTGTTTTTAGGGCTTCCTGGCTTACAGCGCTGCATGTTTTGAAGTCTTCCTGGGGCTTAAATCCTACTGATGGCCTGATTTTTAACCTCACAGTAGGAAAGTGCCAAGCGTACTTTAGTGTACAGGAGTGGAGCAAACCCATGTCCAGCCCCCTACAAAGGTACCAAACCGGTCAAGGCTGGGCCCTCTGTCCACACTCCATGGTGCCTGTCCCCCGGCCCCGCAGATTTACTGTGAAGTAAATCTGTCATTTCAGCCATCAACAGTTCAGTAGTATCTCTGGATAAGAATGTTTTAAAGAGTCTTGATACTATCATTACGCAAAAGAAGGTTAACAATTCCTTCATACCATCAGGACTCAGAGTGCCTGGCTGTCTCATGAATGCTTTTGGTGGCCCTTGAAAAACAAAAACACAAACAGCAACAAAAAAACAGACCGCAGTTCCTTCTCCTTTGTTCTTCCCAAGCCTACGGCGGTCACGGGGTGCTTGCGGCTCTGCACCTCCACATGTGGGGATGCACGCACACATGGTGGCTCAGTGTGCTCCTCTGTCCTGTGTCCTGCAGACTGGCGCTGACCCGGTGGGCCCAGCCAGAGCCCCACAGGCTCCTGTTGTCCCTCTGATGTCCGCTGGATCCAGAGGCTCCTGACAGCTCACCTGGCCCCTCCATGGTGACGGTCCCCAACTGCCCCCCCCCCCGTAGCCCTTAAAGCTGTGACCCACACCCGTATCTCACTGGAAGTTGTAGAATGGCAATATTTAATGCCCCTGCTCTTTCACCATTTGTTAACTAACTTTCTATCAAGAACTCTCCTGTCTCTGGCAGGGTATGGTAGCTCAACCCTAACCCCAGCACTCTGGGAGGCTGAGGCAGGGGAGTTATAAGTACAAGCCCAGCTTGGGCAGTTTAACAACTTTCAAAATATACAGTTTTAAAAAGGGTTGGGGGATATAGCTCAGTGTGAAGGCCCTGGGTTCAATTCTCAGTACTGAATGTAAAAAAGGAAAATAACTTTTTCTCATGAACCCTGTTCACCAGGATGAGTAAATCCTTGTCTGTTCCTTAAGAATCACTTTTCAGAATGAGTTGGTTCCCTCCAGTCTTCTGTAGGGGAACCATTAATTGATTTTTCTTTTTTAAAGGTGAGAAGCACAGGCAAAGACAGTGAAACGGAAGAGCAGGCAGAATTGGAGGAAGGCACCGATCTGTGAACTGCTGCAGACGTCAAGGCCAGGGGCTCTTCCAAGGAAGGAACATCAGCATGTGGCCTGAAGGAAGTGACATCAGTGTGTGACTGGGAGGAAGTGATGTCAGTTTGTGGCTAGACGGAAGTGACATCATCATGCGGCCGGAAGGAAGTGGGGCGACTGAGCCAAGGAGTGGCATGTGTAGAGGCCTAGGCAGGAGCAAGCCCAGCACAGACACTCAGCAGTGGAGTCCATGTGGCTGCAGGGGTGAGGGTGAAGGAGGTGGAGACACGCTGAGGGTTACAGTTCGAGGGTTACCGCTAGCAGACCTGTGAAATTAGAAATTAGACCCTGGCAGACCTGTGAAATTAGAAAGCACCCTAGGATTGTACCTGGGTGTCACAGAGCCTCAGGAGCTCTCGGACGCGTTCTGGAAAGGGAGCTCAGAGTTTGTAGATGAGCAGGCAGAGGAGCTACAGTGATCTGAGTGGTAATGGGTTTGCATTGGAGACGGTGGTATGAGCTTACAAAGATACACAGGGTTGCATGTACAATATTTACACATAGGAGTGCACACTGAGGTCCTCACACATGGGTGTCTTTGCACTACCAGCTGCGAGGACCTGGAAGCCATGACTCCCCTCAAGTGACCAGCACCCCAGCTGTGGGTCTTGGTGTCTATCACCCTTCTCTAAAACAAGGATCTGGGAGAAATGGCCATGCTGGGAGTGGGCAGGAAGTACCCAAGGTGAGCCTAGCACCCCAGCTAGCACTGGACAGGAAGTGGTCAGTAACCAGACAGTGGCTCAGCCAGTGGCCAATGCCAGAAGGATTCCAGTGACAAGAGGGTGGCAGTGAGCCAGAGCCTGAAATACAAAATACGCACAGCACGTCCACACTGACCTAAGCAAAGGATTGGTAAACACACCCGGGGAAGACAAAGCTCCTGTTACAGCAGAATTGCACAGAATTTCTGCAGACTCTGTGCCCGAGGAGTGGAGCGTTACTCCCCACCAAAGCATCAGCCATGCAGCCCACTTCCAAGAAAAGCCATCACAAGAAAGCCCAGGCTGCCGCAGATGGCCTCTCAGGGACATTCTAGAAAACCCCCAACAAGTCCTCCCTGAAGGCAGTAAGGTCAAAAGCAAGGAGAGGCTGAGAAACTCACAGCTGAGGAAATGAAAGGGCCTGTGCTATCCTGGGACAGGCAGAGGACCTAAAGTATGGACTCTGGAGAATGACAGGGTATCCATCCGGTATCCATGGATACAGTGTATCCATCAGTGTATCCATTTACTGACTGTCATAAATGGGCACATAAGGCAGTAGTAACGTGGTAGGAGCCAAACAGGAATGCTCAGGGCCATCCTCACAGTAATTCTGCTAATCTGAAACTGTTTTGATGTTAAAAACCATATTTATGAACATAGTGCAGGCCGGGGTATAGTTCAGTGGTAGAGCGCGTGCTTAGCATGCATGCGGTGCCGGGCTCCGTCCTCAGAACCAGAACATGAAGCACAGAAAGGAAGGAAGCTCCGAAGGCTGTGGCTGGGATAATAAGGGGCCTCCTGGGAAGGTGGGTGACCCCCCAAAGTCTCGGGTGGGCCCTGGGGGTCACTGGGGATGTGACCTGAGAGGGTGTGTTTTTGTCCTTGGCTCCTCCCTGCTGCTCTGCTTCCTGGACACCTTTGTGTCCCCATTGTTGCCCGGGGGCGTGGGCAGCCTTCTCTCCAGCTTCGCATCTGCGGACTGCCTGGGAAGCTGGAGCCCTCAGCGGAAATCTCCGTGGAGACGGCAGCAGGGACAGGGCTCCCTCCTCCCCAGCCTCCTCCCTGCCCAGGCCTCTCCACGCCTCTTTCTGTCCTTTGCTCTATTTCTCTCTCACACTCAGCACGGATCTGTGCCTCTGAGCACACAGAGGACGGGCGTGTTTGTCACTGTGACTCACTGGCTGTGGCCGCTGGCTGCAGGGTGAGGCTGACAGAAGAACAGGCACGGCTGAGTGGCTTTGTGAGCAGCACTGGCCTGGCGTGACAGCACTGCCCAGCTGTCACCACAGAGCCCTGAGTCACCCTGACAGACATACGGGCATGGAGCATTCGTCGGGGTGCAGCCTTCTTGGAAAGTAGGATGGAGTGGCGGGCGGCCACAGGCAGGACGAGCCTGGCTTCTACCTGCCATTTGGTGTGGGGAACGGGTGCAGAAACTGAAGCTGGGTGTGGTGGTGCCCACCTATAACCCCAGTACCCAGGAGGCTGAGGCAGGATGATGGCAGCAAGTTTGAGTTCAAGGTTAGCCTGTATTACATAGAAAGACCCTGTCTCAAAGAGACGGCAAGGGAGAGAGAGACAAAAAAGGAATAGAAAAAGAAGCAGAAGCTCTGGGAGTCCCGGTACCAGCGCTGCCCCGTGCTCCATGTTCCAGGCAGGGACTGCAGACTTGCTGCCAGTGAACGCCTCGTAGGACTGAGCTCTGGGGCGTCAGATTCCTGCCCTAGCTCTGGGCAGAGGCATGACTGTGACCACACTTCATGTTCGGCAGCCGCAGCTACCCATGGTGCACGGGGACGGGGGAGGAACGCAGTCCACAGGCCGCCCGCTGTGCTTGCCTTCCCTGTTTGCAGACCTCCCTGCCCTGGGCTTCCCGCAGGGGCCCTGAGGCGAAGTCAGGAATCCACTCTGGGCTCTCCTGCCACTGGCGGATGGGCTGTGGGTCCCAGCTGAGCAGGGAGCAGGCCGCTGTCCCTGGCCTGATCCGGACTCCTGTACAAGGCAGTGTTTCCCTGCGTCGGCCTGAGGCTGGGCTTTTCTCTGCCAGGATGTGTGGTGACCACAAGCTGAGGATCTTTAGGATGATGAAAAAAAATTTTTTTGAGACAAGATCTTGCTATGCAGTTCAGGCTGGCCTCAAATTCACTAAGTAGCCCAGGCTGGCCCGGAACTCACTGTGATCCTCCTGCCTCCGCCTTCTGAGTGCTGGGATTACAGGCTTGCGCCACCACACGACGCGAGGATGGTGGAGTTCTACAGTGTTTCAAAGCCACCACCCATCTCTTTGGTTGGGATTTGGCTTCTGAAATGCAGAGATGTGTGGAGCAGTATTCATGTGAATCTGGTGCTCACACCCTAGCTCCATCCCTGGGTCCTTCGGTGTGGCAGGCGCTCCCCCAGGCTGTGCTGCTCAGCGCCTATCCGGTACCCCCCTCACACCCAGAGAAGGCTGTGCCGGCCATCCAGACACATGTATGTGAATGCAAACCCAGCACACGCGTGTGCTCACTCCTGTCCGTGCCACCCACATGCATTCACACAGTACTCTCAATGCTCTCATGCCCACACATGGGCACACACCTACCACACGTGTTCACACCACTCACATATCACATACCATATCACTCACATTGATGTGCAGAGACATCGAGTTAGAAAGGAAGAAGTAAAATTATCTGTTTACATAGGGAAAACTGCATCTAGATGAAAAAGCAGGAATTAAACCAGGGGATGAATGGTTTATACAATGGAAAGTAACAAAATATTGCTAAAAGAAATTAAACAGGATGTGGAAAGGCATCCCATGTTCATGGATTAGAATATTTAACTTCGCTCAGGGGTTAATCCTACCCACAGACTCAATGTAATGCCTACCAAAACCCCAACAGCATTTTTTGAAGAAATAGAAAAACCCATCTTAAAATTAATGTGGAATTTCAAGGGAGCCTAAAAGGCCCAGGCCATCATCTTAAGAGAGCAAAGATAGAGGACTCACACCGCCTGGTTTCTAAGCTCACTGAAAAGTTACAGTGACAGAGTCTGGTGCTTGCATTAGGACAGATATATGGAACAGAATAGCAACATGGAAATAAGCTTCAGATACGTGGCCAGACGACCACTGGCACGTGTGAAGGACCATCGCTTCCACAGATGATGCTGGGAACTCAGGCCGTCATATGCAAAATAATGAAGTTGGGCCCTTACTTTATACCGTATATAAAAACTAACTTACAATGGTCAAAAAATCAAAACGTGAGACCTAATACTATAAAGCTCTTAGCAGAAAACATGGGAAAAAAGCTTCTTGATATTAAATTGGGCAATGATTTCTTGATATGACACCAAAGGCGTAGGCATAGCAGCAAAAGAAAGGTAATTCGGACTACATCAAAATGTAGACAGGAATCTCAGAGGCTGAGGCAGGAGGATTGCAAGATTGAGCCAAGACTGGCCAACTTAGGGACTTAAATCCTGTATCACAATTTAAAAATAATAATAAAGGACTAGTGATTTAGTTCAATGTAAAAGCCATTGATTCAATCCTCAATACCATAAGAAACATAGAGCTTCTATGCATCAAAAGGCACAACCAGAAAGGCAACTCATGGAATGGGAAAAAATATCTGCAAATCATATACCTGATGAAGGATTAGTATACAGAATACGTAGAGAACTCCTAAACTTCAGCAACAATTTGAAATCCAAAAATGGGTAAAGGACTTAAATAAACATTTCTCCAAAGATATAGAAATGGCCAACAGGCTCATGCAAAGATGATTTAAGCAAACGCAAACCAATACCACAGCGAGGTATGACCTCACACACAGGACAGCCGTGACGGAAACCCAGAAAGTCACAAGGGTGGGTGAGATGTGGAGAAAGACCACCCTGGTGCACGGCCGGACGGGTGGGAAATGGTGTAGCCACTGTGGAAAACGGTTGGGCAGGTCCTCTGAAAGGAAACACAGACCTCCCATGTGCTTCACCCTTTCCACTGCTGGGTCTACACCCAAGAGAACTGCAGGAGATGTTCGTACCCCACATGCATGGCGTTATCATTCGCAGTAGGAAAAAGGGGAAACAGCCCAACGGGTGAACGGATGAGTGCAGTGCACGGGGCCGCAGTCCATCTGCACTGTGGGATAGGACTCAGCGTTAAAAGGAATGAAGTAGGGGCTGGGGATTTAGCTCAGCGGCAAAGCGCCTGCCTGGCAAGCGCAAGATTGTGAGTTCGGTTCCCGGTACCGGAGAAAAACCAAAAAAAAAAAAAAAAAAAAGGAATGAAGTGCTGACACAGACTAACACAGGGACGGACCTCAAGGACACCATGCAGAGGGAAACAGGCCATGCCGGGGGAACCCACCTCTAGGAGTTCAGTCCAGCCCAGTCCATAAAGGAGGGGCTGGTTCAGCACCTGGAAAGCACAGAGCTATGGTTTGGGGAGATGGTAACATTCTAAAGGTGGGGGGTGGTGGTGATTTTGCAGCATGTGGGTGTGCCTGACGGATTTTACGCTGTATTTTACCACAATTAAAAAAAAAAAAAGAAAAAATAGAAAGGGTAGGAGGCCCCAGGAGGCAGGGCCCACATGGACAGGGGCAGGGCCGCAGTGAGGACCCCGTGGCAGAGGCCGGGTATTGGCACCAACTGGGTGCCCTCTAAGCCTCTGAGCGCAGAGCACAGGCTCCAGTACCAACCCGGTCAGCCCAGCTGGGTTCCCTAGCCCATCCTGCGGCAGTGCTCACCTGCTCCTTACCCCTGGCCTGCATGGAGCTGCGCCTCAGCCACCTCACCCTGGCCCCAGCAAGGCCAGGAACATGGGCAGAAGGGCAGCAGGTGCCTCCAAGGGGCAGCTGTTGGCTGGGCCCTGTCTCCAGTAGCAGCCCAGCCCCTCCTGAAGATGCTAGCTCACGAGCACCAGGAGGAGACCAAGGGGGCTGGAAGGACCTTCAGCGTGACAGGAAAGCTGGCCAGTTTGGGAACCGTGTCTTTTCCCCCTCCCGTCTTATAGGAAGGCCAGAGGCAGCTGAGTTCCAGATGGGTCATGTGGAACCCTAGCATGAATGATTCCATCTCGACTTTTAGCCTGGCCTGTGGGGTACAGGGCAGGAGTTCAGCCCAAATCAGAGGCCTCCCGTGATTGTTATTTAATCTATACCTCGAATGCTGGGTGTGCGAGCTGATTTTGCTGACAGGGACATGAGAAAGGACTCTGGGCTGGAAGGCGAGGTCCTCAGAGTCAGAGTGGGGCCCTGGGCACAGCCTCGGGATCTAAGCCTCCAGCTGACGCAGGGAGCCAAACAGACACTCTATTAAGAAGGACCAGAAAGGAACCTGGGACGAGTGTCCAGCCGGCCACAGAGGCTGGCCGGGCAGGGTGAGTCAGAGGGGCCTGCGATTGCACATGAGGGCTATTCCTGGCAGCCACATGCTCTGCGGCCACGGAGCTGGAGGGCAGCTCCGGACACGGCCAGGCTGGGGTGGGGGGGCGGGCGGCAGGGCTGGGATTGTGGGAGCAGGTGACAGAGGCCGTCACCAGGGCTGACGCAGGAAGCCATGCGCCCAGCAGCTGGCCAGGGCTCCTCCCCACTGCGACCCCTGCCTTGCCGGCCCCCTCCTACGGGGCCACAGGAAAGCGCTGGGGGCCGAGAGTCTGCAGCTCCGGTCGTGGCTGGGCCACCTCCCTCCCCAGCCCTGTGCGGGGGCCCTGGCCATGGCCCGGCTTGTGTGACTTGTGTGTGTGAGTGTGTGCGCGCCATGCATGTGTGTACCTGTGTGTGTGTGAGAGAGAGCGAGAGGCCTGCGGCCTGTGGCCTGTGTCATGTGTGTGGTTTGTGCCCACTGGCTTCTGGGACTCCGAGCACATCTCAGTAGGACCCCCTGCTTCATTCAATGCTGTTACGCACTGCTGTGAGGCTGCCTGTCTGGCTTCTGAGTCTCACAGAGCTCAGGGGACACCAAAGGCCCGCAGCAGGCAGGATCGTCCTCCTCCACAGCAGACCGCCCAGGGACCAGGCGAACTCTCACCACTGTCTTGGGGTGGAGAGGAAGTAGTGCGGCGGTGGCCTCGTTACACCTGTGTCATAGTTTGGGTTTTGCAAGGGGAACAATACAATACAGGACACATTTTATAAGATTATTAGCAATAGTCACCCAAAGAATCATCTACAGAGAGTGCAGAGGCTCTATCCACACACTATTGACCAAAGAATCCAGCTGAGGGCCTGGATCCCATGGCAATGTCCTGCATGAGTCCAGCTAAAGACCTAGAACTTGTAACAACACCCCCCAACAAATCCAACTGGAGGCCAAGAGCCTGTGACAATGTCTCATGCAGGCCTGTTTCACAGATCTGCGCTGGGAAGGCCCAAAGGTCGGTGGTGGAAGCTAGAAAATCTGTACCAGCGAGATGAAGGATCTGTGCTAGCAGGCTGACGGATCTACACTGGAGCCAGGAAGCGACGTGCAAAGTAAGAAACAGAGCTCTCCCAAAAAGTACCACAGCCATCCTCAGCGACAATAACGTCCTGAGCTCCTTTGACTATGAGAACAGCCAAGTTCATCAGGAAAGCCAGCATGACAAGGTCCTGCAGCAGAATAGCCCAAGAGAAGCAGCAACTCGTTAACAGCTTCCCAAAAGCTTCCAACGGCTTCTGCCAGCTTCCAACCGCCTCATTCTTCTTCTCCAGTTCTACCTCTTATGCTGCCGGCAACAATCCTCAGGCAGACCTCCCACACCCAGCACCATGTTGGTTCAGTTCAGCTGGGTGTTACAAGTTGACCACCAGTTGTCAGTCCACCACAACCTACCTGGTGTGACTCAGGGATGGCCCCTCAATGGTGTCTGCCATGGTGGCCATGCTGGATCATTTGGACAAGGAAAACCGACGACAAATCACCCCTCTGTGCTTGGGCCTGGTGCTTCCTGCCTGCAGGGAGCCTCTGGCTGTGTCTGTGCTGAGAGCTGTTGGGAAGTTGGGGGTTTGTAGGAGGAGCAAGAAGGCAGCAGCGAGGTACCTCCTGTCCCCTGACCACAGGTCTGGGAGGGGGGACAGTCTGCTCCCACCGGCCAGGGCCCTGACACTGCTGAGCTGGAGGTGCCAGCTTCCACCCTCGGGGCCGGGGACTTGCCTGCCCTCCCGAGGACAGCTCTTTTCCAACACCCCAGGCAATGAGTGGCCACTTCCGGCCACCGCTGGCACCTGCCCTCCTGTCCCCAAGAAGCCATCGCTGGGAAATGTAGTCCCCTCCCCTTCGCAAAACAAACCCTTGCGAGCAAGTGAGCCAGCGGAGGGTGAGCACCCAAGTCAGACAGCCGGAGGAGGCATGGCACCTTGTAAGAAATGGTGCAGGACACAGGGAGCCGGGCTTCAGCCCGATGAGGATTTGAACCCCGTTCCCGGCACTCGCTCCTTGGGCCCGTGTGGAAGGTGTGGCGAGCCGGCTTGGGTGGGAAGAAAGCAAAGCCACAAAGACACAACGCAGCGCAGGCTGCAGCCACCACAGCCACCTGCCCCAGACGGGCGAGGAGGACAGGACAAGGGTGTTAGCGCCGAGGGCGGCGGTTTCTGACTCCCACCACGGTCACCACCCCCAGGCTCCTGTGGCCCCCTGTGGTCCCTCTTGCCTGTCCTGTCCTTGGCTGCTGCCCTTCCTCGTCTCCAGGAAAGCAGACAGGCGCAGCCGTGCTCCCCGCCGCGAGGGATGAGCTTGCCTGTTCCGGGCCAGGCTGTCAGAGCCATCCCCAGGGAGCCCCTGCCGAGCCGGCGGCCTCTCACGCACCTCCACGTGGTGGCTTTCCATTTCGTCTGGGGCTGTTACCAGCAAGCTGCTCTGCGCCTTCAGCACAGGATCGCTCTTCCCTTTCCACAGGACGAGAAGGGCTGCACACATAGTAGGTGTCTTAGTCACTCTCTTGTCACAATTCCCGACAGCCGGTCTATGTCCTTTGCACCCTTACCCAGTGAAGCAGGGGGAGAACCTCCAGCTGTGCATCTCTTCATTGCTCTAATTATGCTGAAACCCCATAAAATAAAAAGGTGCCCAGCGGTGTCCAGGCTGCTGGGCCTTTTTGGCAGGTCTAGTCCCTCGGCCCCCGAGCAGACACTGTGTGGGACATACGCGCAGGCATTTCCCACCCACCTGGGCACGCTGGAGGAGTCCGCTCTGTCCCAAGTTCCTTGGCTGTAGGCAGCTCACTCCGCCTGTGGGCCGTAGCTGTGCCACGCAGGGAGAGGGTCCTGGGTGGGGTGTAGTTTACTTCACCAGGGCAGGCACAGGTGCAAGTTCCCATATATGACGTGTGATTGGAAATTACACCCTGAGTATTTAATCTCTATTACAGTAAAGGGCACATCTTGCTTCACACACACTCATCCCATTGTCCTTGCTACTTTGTGCAGCAGATCTGGAGTCTTCTTTCCTGGGGGTCTGCAGTTGTGCTGTCCTGGCTGCCTCAATGTCCTGAATCAATTCCAAACGTTTACTTTTCACAGTCATTTTGACTTTCGAGGACAGCCAGAAGTTGCACGGTGCCAGATTCAGTGAATGAGGTAGGTAAGCACACAGCGTCATGTTTTCGGGAGTGTGTCTTTCCACTGGGGGCGCTGGGCAGAGGCATTCACCATATTATTGATCACACTATGTGAAGGCACAAAAGGGGACTTCCAGAAAGTGACAAGAGGCTGGGCATGGTGGCACATGGATGTGATCCCAGCACTCAGGAGGCTGAGGCAGGAGGACTGCTATGAGTCTGAGGCCTATATGGGCTACAAAGTGAGTTCAAGGCCAGCCTGAACAGCCTAGTGAAATCCTGTCTCAAAAAGACAAAAAAAGAAAGAAAGAAAGAAAGAAAGAAAGAAAGAAAGAAAGCACAAAATGGCAAGAATGGGGTACAAATTGGGAAGTATTTTGAGGATAGATGGCAATGTGACTTTTATAGTAACAATTTTTAATTTAAACACCCGCTATATACCTTGACTGCCCCATACAACCAGCCCTTCCTGCAGCACATGTGGGTGTATTGCAGACTCCCTGTGGGTCCCCTTCCTGCCTCAGGGAGTTGCCACACCAAGTACCCCTTGGCCTGGCCTCTCAGCTGTGCCCTGGGGCTTGGAGACCCCTCCCCACAGCCTGCCTCGGCCTCACGGTCCTCTCTGGGCCCCAGGGCTTCCTGCAAGGACAAACATTCCTGGCTTTGGAAATAGCCTGATCCCGGTGGGGGAGGGGAGCGGCAGGTCCTAAATCTAGCAGGAGGCCGGCAGGGGGTCACAGGGCGCCTGCTGGACCCCGCCCTGACCCGGGCTCCGGCAAGATGCCCCCTAGCAGCTCCTGGTGTCTTCACCCTGGTGGCCGCCACGAGGGCTCCTGCCTCCTCAGACGCTCAGGTCTGGGCAACGCCCCCAGCCCTCTGTCTCCCCACTCCCAAGCAGAGGTGCCCTGCAGCGGGACAGGCCACAGGTCGGGCTGTGTCCGCCTGCGGGAAGAACTTCCCTGCAGGGAGAGCCGTTCTGCTGGGATCACGTTGCAGCCAAGCCTCGGTAAGACAGGCGCCGGCCAGAGATGCCCTTAAACGGAGGAGCCCATCCGGCTGCCCAGCTCCCAGGAGGGCGGCAGGGCTGTGGCGACAGCTGCTCTGGTCCATTTATAACTCCCAGCCGGGGGCTCTGCAACCCTGGAGAGCGGAGAGCCCCACCCTGACCGAGGGTGTCCCTGTTACTGGAGCTAGAGGACTGCGGGTGCTGAGGCCACCTTCGCCCGCCATTGGTCACCATCACTCAGACCGTCTGTCACCACCTGCTAATCATGTGTCCCAGGGGAGTGACCGTGACAGTCTAGACCTGTCCTGCTACCTCCCGCTTGCCAACCACGGGGCAGCAGTGAGCTCTGAACCCGGAACCCAGCCAAGCACCTGAGCTCCGCCTGCTCCTTTGGGGCTGGGTTCCTGGGCCTGCCTCAGGGCATTTGCAGGGACTGTGCTGGCACGTCCAGAGTGTGTCCGTTCCTTATCTATGTCTGCAGCTCAGACTGCCTGTCCCCACTCACCCACAGTGCCCACCCTGGGGCCCGATACAAGGAGTGACAGAAAAGGAAGGCGCTGGGCAGAGCCCTGGCACACGCCCTGCCTGAGTGCCCTAGACCTTCCTTCTGGCCCAGTTCTCCTGGACCCAGGAGAACCTGCAGCTGCCCGGCACCCCCTGGCCAGCCCTTGCCCTGCCTGGTGACACAGAACAGTGACCCTGGGGAGACCACAGTACCCACAGCACCCTGAGCACAAAGCTCTGGGGTCCCCAGGATGTGGGGGGGTGGCCTCTGGGCAGGAAGCCTGGGATATGAGACTCTTTCGCCTGTGTCCCCACAGTGCGGTGGCCTCTTTGCGCAGGGCTCCGACTCCGCCCCACAGATTGAGAGGAGCCTAGAGGGGCCCAGCCCTGCCTGGGGGCCCTGTTGGCCGGAGTCGAGCTCTTCCCTGGAGGTCACTGATCTATTGACCTGAGCTGTCCAGCAGGCGCCAATGCCAGCCAGGCGGAGCCTGGATTCGATCCTGCCTTTTAAATCAATGATCAGCAAACTGTGGTGGCTGGAACTGTCCGGAAGGCCAGCCGTCTCCTGGGGGACAGACACGGCCCGCTGCCCTAGCTGGAGCCCCTCCCTGGCCAGTTCCAGGAAGCCCGGTCACTGGCCTGAGTGTGGACCGAATCTGCTCTGGCCAGCAGCTCCCCAGGGACACAGCTGACCACTCTGGTCTGCAGCTGCCCACTCCTGCCCCACAAGGTCAGCCCAGCGGTCAGGCCAGGCTTGCTTCTGGCACAGGGTCCACGATCTCGGAGGACCTTCCCAGGGGGCTCAGTGCCTCCCCGCTTGTCTCTTGTTCCAGAACAGAAGGAAGGGACCTGAGACGAAAGAAGGGCCAGCCCCATG
The DNA here is from genome assembly GCF_000276665.1 of Chinchilla lanigera. Taxonomy (NCBI): domain Eukaryota; kingdom Metazoa; phylum Chordata; class Mammalia; order Rodentia; family Chinchillidae; genus Chinchilla; species Chinchilla lanigera. Next base: position 38,691,501 of record NW_004955407.1, on the reverse strand, counting down.
TCCTCCGTTTCCCACTCACAGACAGGGACGGGGCCCCCACCTGGACCCTGACTTCCACTGAGCTCAGAGTGCGAGACTGCCCTGCCTGTGTCCTGTCTTCCGACCCAGAGCCTCCCAGAGAGAACAGGCCAAGGACATGGGAACCCACATGGGGACACCCCACTGGCTGTCCAGAGCCTCACTGTAATCCTAGCAGTTGAGAGGCTGAGGCAGGAGGATCGCCGTGAGTTCGAGGCCAGCCTGGGCCACACAGTGAGTTCAAGGCCAGGCTGGACTACATAGCAAGATCCTGTTCTAAACAAATAAAAATAAAAATAAAAATAAGAAAGGAGAGGTTTATTTTGGCTCTTGATTTCAGTCCATGGTCGCCTGGCCCCAAGGCGGACGGGCATGGCATACAGCCTGGCGGAGGAGAGCTGCTCACAGCGTGGCGGACAGGAAGTAGACGGGAATCAGGTGACTCAGCTACAGGGCTAGAGGATGGTCCTGGCAGAAGCACTGGCAAGAGCTTTCCAGAAGCTTCCAACAGACTTCAGACAGGTAGTTCCCAGATCCAGACCTTCCGGACCTTCCTCCCAGTCTGGTCTCCAGATCCTCCCTGTGCAGCAGCAGCCAGGCCAAAGGACCATCCCAGGGGCCCAGCACACCCGGCTGCGGGGGCAGCAAGCCGGCAGGACTGGTGGTGTCACTTGGGCTGCCAGAGCTGTGTCATGATCATCCCCAGCCCCTTCCCCAAAGGCCCTGTGCTCCTCCAAGTTGACAGGGCCGAGGCCCCCTTGGGGGGACGGTGAGCAGTGACCCCTGGTCCTTCTGCCCCTCACCCACTGCCTCAGTGCTGCTGGCTGCCCAGTACCGGAGCCAGGCCCGGAGCTCAGCCCCTACAACACGCCCCAGCCCTCGCCGCCAGCTCCTCCTCCTTCTCTGGTCTGCAGCTGGTCTCTGAGGGCTGACCTTGGGCAGCCACAGAGGGACACACAGCGTAGAAGCGTCTGGCCTCAGAGGCAGCAGGCTGTGACCAGGGGAGGGCAGGTGTGGGGACAGCGGGGAAGGGGGAGGCCAGGGCTTACATTGGCCCACGTGGGCTGGCAGTGCTGGGCCAGCCCCACAGCCCTCTGGGTGACGGAAGTACTTTCCCTTGGAGGCACTCTGTGACCTGGAGGTTGGAGCCCCTTCCCTGGGAGCCTCCCAGCCGCCAGCCACAAACCAGAGGGTGCACCTGGCTCAGCAGAGCTCCAGGCACTCAGGGCTCATGGGCGCCCACTCCCAGCCTCCCTGTACCCCAGCCGGGGCACTGGACACCTGCTGCCCCCAGCCCCTGGTCTCATTAGCTCCTGCCGTGTGGATTAACTGTGAAGTCCTGGGCAGCCTGCAGAGTCTGCATTTATTTCTGCGGGTTTTCTGGCCTCTCTGTGCTCAGGTTTCTGTGTTGCTCTGGTACCAGGCCACTGTCCACCCACCTGCCCTGTCCTGGACGGGAGTGGGGAAGGGGCCCGGAAGTCTGCAGGGTCTGCTGGGGCCACCTGCCAGGGACATCTGTCCCCACTCACCTGAGGCCACTCGCATGGAGAGCTCTCCTCCTGCCTGGCCCCCCGGCCAACCTGGCCCCCTCCACCCTGAGCTCTAGCTTTCTCCTCTTGGGAAACATTCGAAAGCTAACACATATGTAGCCAGCATTGCCTGGGTTTTTGTCTTGTCGTTTGAGTGTTGGAGACAGGCTCTTGCCATGTATTTCAGGCTGGCCTTGAACTCATGGTGATCCTCCTGTCTCAGCCTTCCGAGTGCTGGGATGACAGGTGTGTGCCTCCCTGCCCAGTGTGCCTGTTTTGGAGCTGCAGCGGACAGCACGTCACCGTGTGTCTTCAAGGACTGGCTCCACTTGGCTGCGTGTCACACGCAGCCCCAGTGTAGTTGTGCACAGCTGTGCTCACCCATGTTTGAAGCCACAGTGGATTTCTGTGTGTGACTGCCTGAGAGTCCACCTCCCCCTTGGGGACACGCACAGAGCTGTGTCTGGTCTGGTGTTGTCCAGAGGAGAGCTGCTGGGGCGTCTGAGCACACACCCGCTTGTCCTTGGGGTCGGGGGAGGGTGGCTGCTCTACAGAGGGCGCCTTTGGGCTGAAACCTCCGGACAGCGTGAGACAGTTCTCTGGGGTCTAACCCACTGTGCCCCAGGAGTGCAGGGCCAGGCACCTCTCCCCCAGTCAGGAGGCGGACCCAGTTCCTGAGGTCTGGCGGGCATGCTAAGGTCTGTGCATCCCTGTGTGCTTCTGAGGGGCCTGGCCATCTCTGCCATGTTTGGTGGCCAAATCACCCATGCCTGCTTGTGACATGCGCCCATTTCTCAATGGAGCCGCTGGTGGTTGTTTCCTTGCCAATTTGTGGGATCCTGATTTTTCATGTAATTGTACTGCGTTAAGCATTGCAAATATCCCTCTCCGGTTGGTATCTTTGTCTTTCAAATTTCTTTGAGGTGGTTTTGATAAATGTATGTTTGTCATTGTTGTGTTTGCGCCAGGGTCTTGCTACATAGCCCAGGCTGGCCTTGAACTCGCACAATCCTCCTGCCTCAGCCAGTCCAGCACCACAAAGCAATGCTGGCCACACCGGCCAGACAACGTGTGGCCACGCTGACACAGCCTGGCTGGCTCCACGAGGTGGGAGCTACCCCGAGGCAGGAAGGGTCAGCTCTGTCCTCAGGTCCACGGCGCAGGAGTGCAGCCCTGGGGAGCAACTGTGACACAGACAGTGGACACCTGTGGACACCCTGGGCAGAGCCTGTGTCAGCCCACGGTGTGGCGGACAAGACATGCAGCTGCTTTGGCCCTGCCATGGCTCCCCCTGCTGCATCTGCAGACAGAGAGGGTACCTCAGAGACCCAGAACAACCAGAGGGATAACACGCTGAGCGTGGGCAGGGTCTTTCTGAAGATGCGTTGCCAACCAGAGGCCATGGCCCATCCCGTCCTGGCCAGACAGACCTGGAGCGCAGTCCCAACCCGCCAGGGCTGCGGCACGGTTTGCGGCAGCTCCTCCTCACCTGAGGCCTGGGAGACAAGCAAGGCCCTGGCAGTGCCGGAACTCTTGGTGCCAGGGAAAAGCTCGGCAGGTCCTGCCTGCTCGTGGCACAAATTTGGGGAGGTCAGGAAGCCACGTCCTCTTGTCGGTCCTGGTGGGAGGTGAGGGCGCGAGCGTCACCCACACAGAGCCCAGGGTGGACCCCTGTTCTCCACCCTAAGCCTACCAGGTGGGAGTGCCAACCTCCTGGCAGAAGGCCCACATACTACACAGGTGGGTGCTGCAAGGGCTCCCGCCCTGGACTCACGCACACACACACCCGCACGCAGGTTCATGAGAGGACTCCTAAGCCCGCTATGCCAAATTCAAGGGACAGGGGCTCAGGTGGCCTGTGCTCGGGGGCTGGGAGATGGCTGTGGCCTGCAGACTGCCAGGGCTCTGCTGTCCTCACTGAGATCTACGTGACCTCCCAGGCAACAGCGGACCCGAAACCAAGGTGTCTGAATCAAGGAGACTGTCCCCCTCCAAGGGAGGCCTCGGACTCCACCTGCAGCACCAAGGCAGGGGGTGCAGTCTGGGGGCCGGAGTCCAACAGCAGGTGCCTGCAACATGGGGCATCTTGCCCTAGAACCCCTGGGCTGCCCTTGAGAGCCGTTCCGCAGTGGCCCGGGAGCTGGCAGCTCCTTAACCATGGGGCACATTGGTGGGTGACTCACCCGGGGTGCAGAGGCAACACCACCCTTTTGCTGCCGAGGGTCTTGCTATGTAGCCTAGGCTGGCCTTGAACTCGAGCGATCCTCCTGCCTCAGCAAGTCAGGCCCACAGAGCCAGGCTGGTGGCTCCGGCCAGACAACGTGTGGCCACGCTGACACAGCTGGGCTGGCCCTGCAAGGTGGGAGCTACCCCGAGGTAGGAAGGGTCAGCTCTGTCCTCAGGTCCATGGTGCAGGAGCGCAGCCTTGGGGAGCAACTGTGACACAGACAGCCTGGGCGACAGAGTGAGACCCTGGCTCAAAAGGGTCTCACGACAGGGGTCCCAGCATGGAATTCTGGTTGTGCCCGGCACAAGGCTCCAAGGACCTCTCGTGGGAGGGTGTGACCCACAGGCAGCCAGCGTGTGACACTGGTGCACCCTCCCAGAGCCTCCTCCGGGCCTCCTGCCCCATCCCAGTCGGTCCTGTGATCCAGCGGGGCCTTTGTTTCACAGGTCCCCCCATGTGCGCCCGTTCCCAGTGGCACCAGCCCCGGGCCAGTCGCGGCCACCTCTGACAGCAGCCCTGCCCTGGGGGCTGACAACCACGCAGGCAGAGGGGTGGGCGGGAGGACGCGGAGTCATTGCTGTGGTGACCACTCCTCCTGACTCACTTCCTTTGTCCCGGCCTCTCCAAGAGGATGACAGGCGCAGTGATTAACGCTCCGGCCCACTGCGGGGCCAGCTCACAGGCACTCGAAATGTTCCAATTGGCTTCCCAGTCTGTCTCCAGAGACGTCTGGCCCCGGCGCCGCCTGTGGGAAGCTCGTGGGAGCCCGGAGGAAGATAGGCAGGCCTCTTCCCAGGCTTCTCCCAGCCTGGCCCACCCTGTGAGCTATGCCCTGCCTGCTCCGCTGCACACTGTGAGCAGAGCCAAACCTGTGGGCACTCAGGTCCCCGGGCCAGGGCCCTGTGCAAACCCCCAGGCCAGCGTTCCTCCGCATCTGCCTGCAGCGCCGGGTCCCGCCCGTCGGTCGGTGACTGCTGTGCTAATGGGTGCTCAGGAGCCGCCAGGGAGCCTGGGCTCAGCTGGGTTTGATCAGGAGGTGGTGGCTGCAGCAGCTCGAGGAGGAGGAAGGCGTGAGAGCCCCAGGGCCGCCGTTGGTGAGCACGCGCGGGGAAGCACTCTCCTCCCCACGCGGGAACAGGAGGCGAGGGGCCCGGAAGCTCCTCTCAGGAGCGCTCCCCGTCGGGCTGTACTTTTCAGCCCTGCTCTGTCCCTGGGCACAAGAGCTTGTCACCTGCCTGCCTCCTCAGCTGGCCAGTGCTCACTGCTGGGCCCAGATCAGCCGCAAAATCAGCCTCCAGGCTTCCCTGTGTTCCTCCGCACACCCAGCCCCAGGCTGGGGCAGAAGACGGGTTCAGAATGGGGTGTCTGAGGGATGCTTTACCAGCACCCCCTCTTCTTCTACTGGGAATGAAATCTAGAGCCTTTGCACTGGGCCACATCCCCAACCTTCCATCCATCCATCCATCCATCCATCCATCCATTCATTGAGACAGGGTCTTATTAAGTCAGTACTTGCCCAAACTGGGCTCAAACTTGCAATCCTCCTGCCTCAGCCTCTCAATGTGCTGTCATGGTGTGTGCTGCCATGCTTGACTTCAACTTTTTGAAAAGACCCACAGGTAGGTGCAAAATGCAAGGCAGAGGAGCTGTGGGGCCCTGGAGAGTTTCCCAGCAGCCAGAGGAGCCAGGGCATGTGGGGTCAGTCTGAGGGACTCTGATGGCCGGCCAGCAGCACAGCTTGCCTGGGATCCACCCAGAGGTGTCCGTGTTACAGCCCCACACAGGCTCAGGCAGGAGAGTCACAGGGAGCTGACAGGTGGGGTCCTTGGTGGTCACGGAGCCCCCCACCAGGTGCACCTCACCTTCCTATCTGTCCCCCCAGTGTCCTGTCTGGGGTGCTGTACTCGGCTAGAACTGTCACCCGCATGACAGTGGTCAGAAGCCAGCAGGAGTCCAGGACAAGGGCAGCAGGCTGTGTGCTGGGTCAGGTGACACGGCAGTCACTGGGAGGAAATGTGGTGTGGACTGATCAGTATTTTCAGAGCATCCAGTTGACCTTGGGTAGCGGATGACGGTGTGGGAAGGGGAGGGTTTGGTAAGATAGGAGGATTGAAGAAGGGAACCAAATGGCTTTGGCCATGGTGGTGGCCACACTTACGAGCGTATATGGCCAGGAGGCAGCTGGTGGGGCGGTTAACGCAGGCAATCCCTCGCTTTGAGTAGAGGGGTGATTGTTGAACATCCTACGCAAACAGGATGGTGTGAGTAGCACTGAGGCCGCCCGGGCCTGGGCGCATGATCTGGCCACATCCCCAGCCCACCTGCCTGCTGCCGCGTCAGACCCACACCGCCAGCATCGTACTGAGCAGCCAACGGCTTGCTGTGTGCAATGGCGCTGTCAGCAAGCAGTGCCTTGTGAGCGTCCAAGCTCGAGGGGGAGGAAGTATTTCACCCTGGGCACAGCTCGGGGGCCCTGGAGGCAGGACCGGCCGGGCAGGGCCGGAAGAGACACCTGAGGGAGGAGGAGGTGTGGGAGGGGCACTGCTGGGGGACAGCAGGACTGGGAGGCTGCCCAACGTCCCCTGATGGAGACCACTACAAAGTGGCTCTGGGCAGGATTTAAAATTAACCAACTGGCTTTCCATGTTTACTTGTGAGTCTGACTAAGGCCACAGCTGAGGACGCTTGGCTTCAACCCCAGTTAACTAAAAGGAGATGCAGCTGCAGGATCCACACTCCTACAATAAATGCCAGCCTAAAGATAAGGTAGTTCTCCTGACTGATGTAATTTACTACTTCAGAAAATATCTCCCAAGGTCCTGCTAGGTTCTGCACAGATTCCCGAGTTTTCTTCAGTATTCCCCTCCTCTGTTTGAAAATCAAGTAAATATGGGCCACGCAGAGAAATTCTTTGTCTCAGCCCCAGAGAATCTTGAATTCTGTGAGAGGGTTTCGAACCTCTTGGAGCCCTACAATCACACTGTTGTCTCATTTATTTAAGCCTTTGCTATTCACTCGTTTGGGAGATTACGGGCCTCATCAGTCCACCATAACTAAGGGATATTACTAACCTGTTAGTCTCCTGAGACGGAGCAGCTACCCCCGGCCACAGTCCAGGGCCTAGGGCAGCACCAGGCCTGAGTGTCCAGCAACTGGCAGGAAGTCGGTGGCTTTCAGAAGGGGTGACTATAGCCGGGCATGGTGGCAGACACCTGTAATCCCAGCACTCGGGAGGCTGAGGCAGGAGGATTGTTGTGAGTTTGAGACCAGCCTGGGCTACAAAGTGAGCTCAA
>NW_004955407.1:38652848-38684271 GCF_000276665.1 Chinchilla lanigera | reverse complement strand
AAAAAAAAAAAAAAGGGGTGACTAACTTTCTAGGGCGGAGGGCCAGGGTGAGGTGCAGGAGTAGGGGTCACTGTGTGCCAGGCAGACATCCAGACATCTGGATCTGCAGTGGCGCTCTGGGGTGTCAGGAAATCTGTGCCAGGGAATGGGGCAGTGTGTGGGAAGGGCAGGCCCCATGGAGGGCTCTCTCAGACCAAACTGATAGAACTGGATTCCATCTGCACACGCCCACTCCTGTGCGTGCGCATGCTCACACACTCGCAGGTGCAGGGAGCATACATGCTGCACACGCACCTTTGCATGTGACACGTATGACACATATGTGTACACACCAGAGGTTCTGGGGGCTCCAGCTCTCCACTGTGCTCCTCTGGATCTCCCCAGTCTCCCTGGCTTGGCTGTGACTCCACTCAGGCCCTGGCAGTGCCCTCCTTCAACCTCCTCCAGCTCCCAGGGATGGGGCAGATTGGACCCAGGGTCAGGACACGGGGATGAAAGCAAGGCCCTGGGTGTCGCCAGCTGGCATGGCCCAGCCACCCTGGATGTGGAGGCAGACACAAGCAGCCAGCCCAGGCTGCCGCAGAGGGACTCCCAGCCCTCTCATCTCCCAACAGGAGATCCGGCCTTCTGGAAAACTCCAGTGACAAGCTTTCTAGGAAAAGCAGGCCTCTATGACGTCAAGGCTATGGAGCCGGGAGTGAGGACCAACCTCCAGGAAGGGCCCACCCAGGGCTGCGGGAGACCTGTGGCACAGTGCTAGAACGTTCTGAAGCCCTCTGGACAAGACGGCAGCCCGCTCTGCTCCTGAAGGCCCCTCCCCAGTACAGCCAGCCTGTGTCTCTCACACACCGTGGGGCGCCCACCCCTTTCCACTTGGCAGTATGGACAGGACAGCCATGCGAGGTGATTTTTTCCAGCAAGGTGAGCGTGTGCCTGTATGTGTCCTCCCTGCCACCCGACCCTGTCAGACAGTAATGGCCACAGCTTTCCAGGTGGCAACACAGGAGGAAGGTTGGGAAGGCGGCCCAAGGGACCCTGAACATCTGGAGCAGCAGCCCCATGGCCTCATTCCTCTCCCCCTTGTGGCCCAATGGCCTGGAACACAGTCGTTTGTCCAGCGTGGCTAGTCCTCGGTGTTGGGTGACCAACAAGGCCAAATGCAGCCTCAGTGGAGCAGTGTGCCATCCATCACGGAGCGTAACCCAGGCACCCTAAAGGGCAAGGACCAGTGGAAAACCAGGCCCCGGCAGGAGGGGACAAGATGCTGCGGGCAGGGTCCTCTGGCTGTCCCCACTGCCCTCCAGAACACTGTCCTAGGACGCGGTCTTCACTCAGGCTCGGCCACAGGATTACTGGGCAGGGTGCCTGGCAGGTCCAGACGCTGAGGACACAAACACAAGGCCTAGAGAGGGTGGGGCTCAGACACTCTGAGGCCACACCAGGCCCTTCCAGGGACGTCCCACAGGCGCACCTCCTACTCCCTTCCCAGCATTTACTGCCTGCCAAGCCCATCAGAATCTAGTTCCGATGCAGCCGGCCGCCAGTGCCCATCTGTTCTCCTGTCCAGCCCCTGAGGACCCACTGTCCAATGCCCAGTGTAACCCCCAGCCAGCTCTTGCCAGAACAGGGCCTCAAAAAGTCAGTCTCCTCACCCGTGAAACGGCGATTCCTGAGTGCCTGCCCAGAAGGCTGGGGGAGGCGTACGTGAGACGTCAGGTGACCCAGCCCAGCAGGTGCCCTTGCCAAGCTCTTAGAGAACAGGTGTTCTCACGACTGACTTGAGCCCAACGCCCTGATTTCCAAATCCCTGAATCTTCAGGGCCGGGCCCAGGGCCAGCGTGCAGGGGCTCTGACACCGATTTCTCAGGCTTGGCTGTGTCCAGCGTTGTGAGGAGCCAGGCACCTGGCTGCAGAAACAACTGCTCACGAGCTTGCTCACATTCCTTCGCTCCTCACTCACTGACACTTTATCCTGTCTTAAGTTAAACCGCGTAGGAAGCAGGGTGGTCAGGGACACACTTTGGCAGCAGAGCCCAAGGCAGGGCTCCATGTGGGAAGCTCTGCTGCGCTGAAGCATCCAAAGGAAGGAGACGCCAGGGGACCAGAGGGCAGGGGAGTCCTGCCCCAAAGGTGCCTTTTTTGAGACAGGGTCTCACTCTGCAGTCCCGGCTGGCCTTGAACTGGGGGTGATCTCCCGCCTCAGCCTCCCAAGTGCTGGCACGACAGCTGTGCACCACCACACCTGGCTGAGGCTCTGCCTTCAGGGACCCTGAGGCTGTGCCCAGCGCCAGCTGCACTCAGGGAACATGGCCTGCCTGTGGGGCGCTGGCCGAGCGCATCCAGGAGAAGGCAGAGGGGATGCAGGCTGCACCTGTACCCAGCAGCAGCTGCAGTAGAGATGGGCCCGTGATGTGTGCAGACACAGTGGTGTGAGAGCCAGGTCAGCACCCCGTGAGGGGCAGGACTGCTGGGACTCACAGTGAAGCCCCAAGGCTCCTAGCTCCGAGGGCATCGGGCTGGAGACCACAGTGCCGGACCACCAGCACTCTCTGGAGGACTGAGGTGGGCGACGGGACCTCACAGAACAGGCTGGGGCAGTGGGGAGAGATGCGGACAGGCCCACACTGCCGGATGCCAGCTCAGGAGCGGGGTGCTGGGGCCAGAGGCCTGGGCCCTGCTAGTCAGGGTGGGCCACACGCCACCACTGTGGGCTGGCTGCACGTACATCCGGGCCCCTGGCTGGAGTCCCAGGTCCCGGCCCTCTTGTGCTCAGCATATGCTTGAATTTTATAGGAATTCACACTAAATGCAATGAGGGTAAAAAAGTATGAAAACTCGAGCAAAAAACATGGGGCACAAACCAAGGTCAGAAGTGATGGTGGATTTGGGCTGCGACTCCTACTTCAGCTCTGGGTCTCAGCCCTGCCCCGCCCGCTGGCCTCAGAGTGGAGGTCTTCTCAGGAGAGGCTGGAGAACTGGAGGGAGAGGAGCCCATGGTGACCAGAGGCACTGCGGGTACACGTGTTCCTCCCCTAGTGGGTTCATGCCCAGCACCCCACACCCCATCTTTCAGTGGGCTCTGGGCAGGACCTCTGGGGGCTGCTGGCGGGGACAGGTCTGGGAGCCTTGAGAAAAGCTCTGCTGTGGCACAGGGCACTGTTGAGAGCCTGGAGCCACAGAGAATGTAATCCCTGCCCCTGATCACACACAGACTGAGGGAACAGGAGGGACCTGAACTTGTTTGCTTGCTTAGTGCACCCGATTCTCGGCCCCCGCCTTTCCTGTCCTTGCTGGTGGCAGCACCATGCTACAAGGTGGGCGGAGGGACTGGGGCTTGTGGGGCGAGCTTGGAGCCCTCGGAGAGGAGCTGGAGCTGGAGCCTGAGCGTCCCTCAGCAGTGAAGGCTGCAGCTCCTGACAGCACCCGGGGTAGCCAAGGTCAGAACATTCTGGAAGGCCTGAGAAACGAGGAAGCGCTGCTGAGTCAGGGCAGGGAAGACAGGCTGAGTGGCGGCAGGAGTGTGGGTTGTGCAAGCCTCACCGGAGGCAGCGTGCCCTCGGGGCCAGGCTCCACTGCCAAGAACAGACAGCCTGGCCCAGAACCGAGTGTGATTAATTAAGAGGACAAACAGGAAGGCTTTTCACCTGCCAGACCTCAGTCAGGGTTTCCTATGAGACAGACGATAGCATCAGGAGCCCGTGGAGTACAGGCAGTCTTGTTCCGTGCAGTGACGTGAGCAGGGCAGGGCACGCGCAGTCCCGCAGCTGCACAGGCTCGAGGGAGAGGCCCAGGCCGCGGGCAGGTGGGCTCCAGGCCCTATGGCTCACAGCAAATCCTGACTGCGGCCTGGGCCCAGGGCTTGCTGCTTTCCTGGTGATCTGCATCTCTGGCCTCACACAGAGCTTTTCTTCTGGCCCGTTCCAGGAATGGAATCTTCCCTGAACGACAGAGGAAACAGGATGAGAAAGTGGCTTGAGGTTGAAAGACAATGGAGCAGAGCTGGCAGCTTCCGCAGCAGGCCTGCCGCTGGGTCTCCGCCCAAGGCAGTGGGCTTGTGTCCCTGGAGAAACGCAAATCTGAACACTGCTCAGCAGTCACCTGTCACAGCCTCTGCAGCCTGGGCAGACACAGCCCTCTGCATTTGGTCAACAGCCAGAAACAGTGAGCAGGTAACAGGCCAGAAACGTGGCCTTGCTTTCAGGCTCCACAGGACCGAACTTGTCTGTCTCTGGGGCGGCTGGAGTGCAGCAGCCACACACACACACACACACACACACACACACACACACACACACAGGGTGGGAGGTGGAGAGATTCAGGATGAGGTCACTTGATGCCTAGCTTCAGACCACAGGGCCCAGGGCCAGCACCCCCAGACCTCAGCTTAGGCTCCTGAGTGCCACTGTGACTGCTGGACTGTGACATCAGCTGGAACAAGCCCTTCTGACGGAGCCACCCACCCAAGACCCAAGAACCAAGGGTGGTGCTGGGCCACATGCCAGCTAGGTGCTTGGGGGCTCACCTCTCACTGGAGGACACAGGACCATGACCTCAAGTGAACCCCTCCCCTGCAAGGCAGGGCTCCCCATGGAGCAGGGGCACAGGAAGGGCACTTTTCACAGACCAGGGTACTCCTGGAGAACCACAAGCCTTAGCCCCCTGCGTGGCCACCTTCCCAACTCACACACACACACACACTCCAAACACAGCATGCACCTCAGCACACAGCACATGCACCTCAAGCACACAGCAAACAGAACACACAAAAGACACATACCTCAGACACATCAGCGCCCCTTATACACTTCAATACTGTACCGTGTATACCCCAAACATAGCATGCAGCACACACTACACACACATATACCTCATACACAGCACACACACACTCCAAACACTGCATACACCCAACAAAGCACTCCCAACACTGCACACCAGTCCCCTGCAAACACATATGCACACGCACACGCAACGCCACTGCTTTGGGCGGGACCACAGCCAAATAGGACATCCAGTGTTCACTCTGTTCACTAACCTGCTCCAAGGAAGAGTAGTCTGGGTAGCCCACGCACCCTTCCCCTTTACCACGGCTCTGCATGGCCTTAGGTATGCAGGGGTGGGACATCCTCTCCAACGTGAGGGGCGGTCCCCCATCTCACATGTGGAGGGATGTGTCAGATGCCAATGTGAGGCACCAGGACGGGAAAACTCGCCTCTGTGGCTGGGGGCAGAGAGCATACGGTGACTCAGGGAGAAGAAAATGTCCTGCACAAGCAGACCGGCAGGTGTGCCTGCACTTCACAGTTCCTGCTCAACCACTGGAGTCCAAAAATGCGCATCTGATGAATCTGCTCCCTGAGCCTCAGCTGCCCCTTTATCCCTCCCTCAGCAGCACTGGTTACACAATGAGGGAAGAGAAACAGCAGCAGCAGCAGCAGCACTATTTGAAAGGAGTCTGCCCTCTGCCCCTCGGCACATCTTGGGACTGGTAGAGCCTGCCACTGGCTTTTAGGGCAGGGAGGAGAATCTGCCCTGCTCTTGGCCTGGTTTGCCTAAGCAAAGTGGAATCTCAGAAACACTGAGAACACGGCATACTTGATTGTTTTAGGCAACCATCAGACATGTGGCAGTGACCTGTGAGCAGGGAACTCACTGAGACATGAATAAATGTCAATTTAAAAAGTGGACCTGCAGATACTGAACAGAACTTTTTATTTTTATTTTTTTGAATAATCATTGACTATTCTCAAAGGTTGTTGTAGGAAACATAGTAATAAACATACATCCATTTGCAAAATAGCATAGGAACAATACAAACATTACAGAGTTACAGATAGATAGTAGGAAAATATCAATGGCTGCTATAACATATGGTGGTATCTTCAAAGTGGTTTCTCAGGAAGACAGAGATACGCAAAAAAGATCTAACAAGTAGTTACAGCCTAAGGGTTGTGAAAAATAGTGTATTACCTCCTCACCAGTGACTCCTTTCACTGAGGTGTGATGGCTGGAAGGAAGGGCAGGATTGAAGAGAAGGACTGAGAGACTTGCACCTGTGTCTAGCAACAGGCTGTTTTCTTTTTCCTCTATAGTCATGATTACCCGGGGCTCCTCCATGGAGATGACAGTCTGGCCAGAGGGAGAGGGCAGAGAATGCCCTGGGCCCCATCATTCCTGTTGGACTAACTGGTAGGATGGGTCTGAGCTCTGGGGCATCTGCTTCAGAGGGCAGACCACTCTCCAGTGGTCATCTTTGCAGTCAGGGCATGGCCCAGGGGGCTTTTCAGAGCAGTTCCTCTTGAGGTGGCCTGGCTTTTAAGAGTGGTAGCAGATGAATGTAGTTGTCAAGTTCTTCTTGGGGCCCCGAGAATCAGACTTAGGGTCTGTTTCTCTTAGTGCTGCAGCAAAAGCAACTGCTTTTTCTCCGTCTCTTTGTTTTCTCTCCTTGGGCTCCTCCTCGTCAAGGCTATAGAATACTGAGGAAGCAATTCTTACTAACATCTCAAGTGAGCCATCTGGGGTGAAAGCCATTTTTTGTAGCTTTTTCTCTCCAGCCTCCCAGCACATTGAAACACTGCAACCACTTAGTGTCCTCTCCCCAACCGTCAGCACAGGCAGCAGGAATCTCGGGGCAGACCTCTCTGGAGCTCCACACACTTCCCCACCACAGCCTGTACTATCAGGGGAAGAATGGCTTCCAGGGGGTCTCCCCAGGCATTGCACAAAGTCCTCCTGGTTTCCAGCTTTGGAACGGCTCTTGTGACCCCAGTCAACTAGACCTCTGAGTCTTCAGGCGTACACTGTATTCTTGTGTTCTCCCTGTCCTTGTTGAGCAGCTGCTCCTCTGCTGACTCTGGACCTTTCTGGTTCTCAGTGGCAGGGGCAAGAGCGACCCGTTGTGTGGCATGTATTCCCAGGGGTTTCTCCATGTTGGAATGATGCAAGCACATCTGTGGGTGGGCCTCTGCAGCCAGCGCGTGGTGGGCCAATTGTGTCATTACTTCTCTGTGCCATGATAGTTCTCAACTGCGTGGTGGTAAATGGGTTGAGGGCCGGTGCGTGCCAGTGTGCGCCGCTGTGCAGCTTCCCAGATGCCAGGGGCCCACCTCCCGGGTGCCTGTGCAGCTACGGGCCGGCCCAAAGGCCAGCACACCCCGCCATGTGGCTTCCTGGGCGTTAGGGGCCCTCCTCCCGGGAACAGAACTTTTTAGAACTGTGCTTAATACTGATGACGAATGTGCATCTCTCCAACCTTTCTAAGCATCATCATGTGACGAAGCAGCCATAGAGCCTGTTGTGGTGGGGCACAAGGTGGTTACTGCCCTTGGGGCTGTCTACTCCTTACGCCCCTTCCCTCTCTCATGCTGATGGCCTGCTGGTGGCTAAGGGCGTCTAAACCACTGTCACCAGCCCTCCAAAAACCCAAGAGCAGGACATCTACTGGTTTGGAAGCCAGTGAGCCAGGTGAAGACACCCACCAAGGAAGGGGTAGGTGACACCAGCTGTGACCAAGGATCACCAAAGAGCAGCACAAATGCAAAGTGAAGCTTGCCACTTGGGCCCCAGTCTCTACCTGCAGGGGTGGTGGCAATGGTGGTCTCACTGGGTAGCCATGGGCACTGAATGAGCTGCAGGCCGTACATGCTAACAGCAAACCAGCACTGTGCATTCAGCTGCTGGCTGTGGATCACCTGTAGGGCTTTGCATTCCTAGAAATCAAGACAGTGCTCGGAGCTTTCCATACTAAAGCACCTCCTCATGTGCTGGGCACTGTCGCAGGCCACACAAAATTCAACAAGTGTGGTTCTCAAGCCCAGGGCAAAGAGCTGCTGCTCCTGAGCTGGTGGGTGTGCATGTGTGTGTGGTTCTGTGTAAGGGACTCTCAGGTTCTCAAGCAGCTCATGCCTCCACACAGCCAAGGACCACTGTTCTGAGGATTCACAAGTCAAGGAAAAGGCAGACATGAGCCTGGCTGGGAGGAATGGCCTGTCATGATTTCCACCCCCGGCCATGTTTGCTCAGCTTGTGACCTGAGGGAGCTCCAGTGCCCCAAGACTCCCTCCTCCAACATGTAGACGGTCTTCTCATTTCCAGGCACTTGAAGGAAATCTCAGATGAAAAACACGGCACAGGATCTAGATTCCTGGCTCAACGTATCGAGTGTTGCCTAAGAAGATCCAGATTTCCTCCCGAATGGTAAAGTCCCTGGGTTACGTCCTCGGACCAGGCATGAGCGCACTGGACCCAGAAAGCAAGAGGCAGTTCTTGAGTTTCAGCTGTCCCAAAGTGAAGGCAGCCCCAGGCCTTTTGGGGAATGGCTGGCTTGTGCCTCATCTGGATATTGGGTGAGGGCCGAGGGCAGAGGGCAGACTCCCATGAGGCTCTGAAGAGGGAGGAAAGAGGGCCATGCTATGGATAGTAAGTGCCGGCAGGCTTTCTGACCTTTGGAACCGAACTCGCCAGGCTCCGGCCCTGGGTTTGCCTACTATGGAGCAGCCTTTCATCTCACCTGTCTCACAGCAACAAGGGGTGGCAGCAGAAGTCCTGACTCAAGACAAGGTGACATCCCCCGGGGAAGCAGACTGCTGCCCAAGGGCTCAGACACAGCAATCTCAGAAAGGCCGGCTGTCTAGGAACAGGGCTGCAATCACCCTCCTGTCAAGTTAGTCCTGGGCCAATCCTCGGAAGTAAAAACACCCCAGCAGGCCCACAAAGTCTTAAATGGCAAGAGGTTATCAGTGGGCGACTGGAGGCTGGTGGCTATAGAATCAGGCTCCCCAGAGGTCACCTTGAGGAAGCCTCCCTGCTCCCAGGGGAGGACACGCAAGCAGACTACTAGCTCCTACATGACTGTGTGGGGTGACTGAATATGTCTACTGAAGCCGGTGGATCTATAGAATGAGCCCATGACGGTTCTGATGGGGCAGTTACAGATGGGAGCCGTTTTGTTCTGGGTAGGAGAGAACAGCAGGACATGGAGTGCTCAGTCCCGGGAAGGCACTGAGGCTGGGACTTTGCTTCCACATACATCTTTCCAGAAGGCCAAACTCACATCTCTGACCGGAGCCCTCCAGCTAGCAAAGAACTTGTGGGTCAACTCACAGGCAGACCCTAACTATGGCTTCTTACCTCCCTATGCCTGTTCGGCTATCTGGGAAAGGGTCAATGTTCATAGCCAGAACTCTGCATTGCAAGTATGGGCCAAAGATCCTATGATCAACAACTCTTATCAATAAAACAGGAAATAAAAGGTGTTGGTGAGGACATGGAGACTGGAACCCTCAAGCACTGCTGCTGGTGGGAAAATAAAATCATACAGTTCCTGTGGGAAACAGATCGACAGCTCCTCAAAAAATAAAACATAATCCAGGCATCCCAGCACTTGAGAGGCCGAGGCAGGAGGATTGAGACTTTAAGGCCAGCCTGGGCTACATATTGAAAGCCTGTTTCAAAAAAAATTAAACGAAGAACACCATATGACCCAGCAATTCACTCCTAGAAATATACTCAGAAGTGAAAGCAGAGACAAACAGATACTTGTACACACACGTTCCTGGCAGCACTGTTCATGGTGGCCAAAAGGTGGAAGGAATCCACCGTCCATCAACAGATGAATGGATAAACACAGGAGGGGCCATTCATACAGGGGATTATATGGGCACAAAGCAAAGGAAGTTCTGGCACACACTTCAATGGGATGTGCCCTGAGGACATCAGCCTAAGTGAAACAAGGCAGACCCGCCTGCTTCCTGACTCCCACAAGGTACCTGCAAGAGTCAAGGACACTGAGACAAACAGCGCAGGAACACCCAGGGCTGGGGACAGGGTTTTGGGGGTGGGGAGGTATATCATAGTTAGAGAGTTTCGGGCTGAGATTCAGTTTTGGAAATAGTAGCAATGGTTACTCAACACTTTGAACATACACAATGCCACCGAACTCCACACTTAAAATGATTAAAATGGTAAACTTTTATGTTAGGCTCATTTAAAAATTTAAAGGGCTGGGAATGTAGCTCAGCAGTAGAATGCTTGCTTCACATATGTGAGGCCTTGGGTTACCCCCCCCCCCAAAAAAACCCCACCCAAATCCAAAACGAAACACCCTTAAAGAATGACACAAAAAGACAAAAAACGTTTTCATCTTGTAGTACACACTAGCACATTTGAAAGACTCCAATTTCTTATCCTCTGTCTGGGGATACGTGCACATGTGCATGCTAGCAATGAGGATCTTACAGATGACAGAAGAGTGAAGGAAGCCACGTTTCCCCGATTGCCCTGCTGTGAGGGCAGGGACAATGGGCGGTTGCCACTCCTTGCAGTGACCTGGCACTTCCCTGCCACACTCACGAGCAGGTCTCGCCCTGCCCTGCGTTCCTCCTGAGAGACTGCACAAGAGCTCTCTACCAGTCAGGCACAGACCTTGCTTCCGTCCATCTACGCTGCCACACTCGCTGCACTTGAAGCCTGGCTACTCCTCTCTGCATGTGGCTAGCCCCGTCATTGGTAGGCAAATCCTGCAGTTCCAGAAGCAGAAAAACATATCACATGAGCTTCCCCACTGCCTCATTACACAAACAGCAAACACGAGGGTGTTTCAGGCTGGAAAGAATACAAAGACACAGCAGCCTCAGTGGTCTTCACCAGGAATCAAGGCCTACAGAAGCACACAGCACAGATGGCCTCATGAATCTTAAACTGCTTTTTACCATACCTCCCTGGCTCGGCGAGTGAGGCTCCATAGCATGCTGGCTCAGGAGGTTCAGGCAGCTGTGCCTTCCTCTGCCCTCTGCATCCAGCCTCACCCAGAAACTGCCGTGCCTATGACAATCCACTTAAGAGAACTGAAGTGACTTGACAACACCACATTGTGGTTTGGGGCTAATCTGCAAGGGGAAACAATAATATCATACAGGACATATACTTTATATGTTATTTATAATAGTCACCCAAACAATGATATACATAAAAGATATAAAACGATATATATAAAAGAGTACAGGAAATCTGTCCACAGACTATAGACCAAGAATCCAGCTGAGAGCCTGGATCCAACAGAAATGTCCCGCATGAGTCCAGCTGAGGACCTAGAGCTCATAATAATGCCTCCCTTGAATCCAACTGGAGGCCCAGAGCCCATAACAATATCTCATGCAGGCCTGTTTCACGGATTTGCGCTGGCAAGGCCCTAAGGTCAGTGGTAGAATCGAGGAAGTCTGTGCCAGCAGGATGAAGGATCTGCGCTAGCAGCTGAGGGATCTACACTGGAGCCAGGAAGCGACTCTCAGAAAAACCAGAGCTCCCCCAAAAGGTACCATAGCCATCCTCAGCAACAGTGAAGTCCAGTGAAGTCACCTCTGATGATTAAGATGGCCAAGTTCCCATCAGGGAAGCCAATGCAGCAAGCCTCTCCAGGAAATTGGCAGTGCACCTTCTTCCCCTCCGGAGCCAGAAAACAATGCTCAAAGTGAGGACCAGAGCACCCCCAAAATGAACCAAAACCATTCTCAGTGCCAGCGAGGTCCCAGCTCCTTGGAGGATGAAAACAGCCAAGTTCATCAGGAAAGCCAGCATGACAAACTCCTCCAAAAAACCAACAGCTCCTTACAGCTTCCACCAGCTCCAACAGCCTTTCTCCACTCCCAAGAGCCTCTTATGCTGCTGGCAACAGTCCTCAGGTGGGCCTCACACACCCAGCACCACGCTTACTCAGTTTAGCTGGGGGTTATAAGTTGATAACCACCAGTTATCAATCCACTACAACACCCACACAGTATAAACAGCCCATCTGTAGGTTTAGGGGGCCAGTGCAGAGACACCTGCCTTTGCCTTCTGTCTTCTGAGAAGCCCAGAGCCAAACCCTGCAGTGACACAAGCGCTGATGGAGGCAGGTGCTCTGGAAAGGCTGGATGGGTTCTCCAGGGGTGATTGCAGGGCTGATGTACACAGCAGTGCTCTCAGGTATCACAGTGTTGGGGAGAGGCGCGGTGCCCCCTCCTCTGTCCTTTTCCAGAGGCTCAGGACACAAGCGAGGTGGCACGACAAGGTACACATACACCGCAGGTGCCTGGTACACGCGCACACTCATGCACATGCACACCCATGCACAAAGAAAAGGATGGGCCCACCAACCAAGAATCTAAACTCCTGTATCTGTTCTAACCTCTGAGCCCATTTCCCCCAATTTGTTATTAAGAAAAACGGAACTCAGCTTACAGCCAGAGGGCCAGGGCAACACAAGGACAGTTTGCTTTCCCAAGCAAGTGTACACACCATCACACACACACACACACACACACACACAACTTCCTAGCATCATGTTTCTATTTCAGAACACAATCATTGCAAACACTGACTCTTTTGACTTTATTCAAAAATAAAAGAGGCACAAAAAATATACAGCTAAAATGTTTGATGTCATCTAGAATCACAGGTTCACCAAGGAGTGATAGAGGCAATTCTGCATTTTTTTTGGGGGGGACTATGATTCCTAGAGACAGAATGAACTGTTTTTCAGAGAAATACACCTCAGGAAAATGCTACCCATGAGGTGGATGGCTGTGTCACTTCCATATCTTCCAGGTCCCAGGCTGGCTACTGGCAAAGAAAGCCTCTTCTGGGAGCAGTGTGGTCCTTGCAGAGGGATGGAGTCTCCTGCGGCTCCTCCTGGGGCCCGAGTAACACTACACAGCAAGTCACCTCCAGGAGGAAGTGCTGTGGACACATCTGTTCACATCCATCTCTAGTCAATCTGCCCCTCCAGCGTGTGGTGCAGGGTGACAGTTTTGAACACAAGGTGAGGAAGCTGGGGAGGGGTGGGGACTACACACCACACTCCAGGGCACGGAGGTCTTCCAGGAGCTCCTGGGCCGCAGTCTGCAGGAGGGGGTTGCGGCTCTTGGACATGGCCAGAATGCGCTGTAGGGGCAGTGAGTGCTGGAACTCAGAGGCCGACTTGGAGAAGACTTCTGGCTCCAGAACTACAGACTGGACAAGGCGCAGGGCATGAAGACACACTTCTGCATCTGGATCTGGGGAGACAGGGAACGCTTCTGTTCAAATAAAAGTGTCTCTGGGCTCTGCCCCTGGAAGGTTCTTTCTGAATGGCAGGCTTATCAGCTGAGAAAACTCGTCCAGGCTAATCCAGAAATAGTCACTTCTTTACGTGAAAGCACAGTTCAGAAAATCAGTACTATAAAACTCAACCATCCAGTATTCAGTAAGCACCCACTTTCAGATATGACAATCAAGTAATTTAAAAACGTGGAACTAGAAATGTGAGAGCTGCCATGGTGGCCTGGAAGGGCCTGACCAAAGGTCATGTATGTAAGGTGCTCCGTAGCTCTTGGTCTGGGGGTGGTGGGACCTCTGGGAGGGGTCAGCCTCGTGGAAGGAAGTTAGGTCAATGGGTGAGTGCTCTTAAAGGGGACACTGGGACCCCAGTCTCTCCCCAACCCAAAATTCATCTACACAATGTAATCCCAACCAAAATCTCAACCGAAGTTGACAGATCCTCAAATTTATTTGAAAAAGCACAGGAAGTGGGACAAGTAAAACAATGTGGAAAAAGAAAAATGCTTGAGAACTCACAATTCTAGATTCAAGACTACAGTTATCAAAACAGTGTAACATTAGTGAAGAGACACAGAGCTGAAGGAAGCAGAGTAATTCAGAAGGGAGCCTACAGCTTCAGTAACTCTCAGGAAAAGTTACAGATGCGATATAATCATGAAAGCACAGCCCTTCCAACATACAGCGCTGGAAAACTGAGCACTCATAGGCACAGGCTAAGAACTTCACATGCTGCCTCATATGTAAAAATTATACCCAGCATCTGACCTGTGTAAAGCCCAAACTGCATCATTTCTAGAAGAAAATCCTTGTACTTGTGAGTTAGGTAAAGTTTCTTAAGACACAAAACTAAAAGCACCACTAGTACCAAAAAGGAAAAAAAAAAGCCCTACTGGTCCCACCAAGATTGTTGACATCTTCTCTTCAAAAGATACAATTAAGGGGATTTAGCTCAGGAGCACAGTGCCTGCCCAGCAAGCACGAGATTGTGAGTTTGATTCCTAGTACTACAAAAAAAAAAAAAAAAAAAAAAAGACACAGTTAAGACAACAACAAGAAAAAAAGCCAAGAGAAAGCATCTGCAAAACAAACTGCATCTGTAAAGGGCCGAGGTCCTAGAATGTGACCAGAGGCCTAGCATCACTGGTTATTATGAAAACAAATTAAATCCACAATGAAATACCACCACGCACCTATCAGAATGGTTAAAATGAAAGTGAAGATAACCTGACAAGACCAAGTGTTGATGAGAATGAGGAGCAACTAGAACTCTCACACAATATTGATAAAATTTTAAATAGTATAGCAGTTTGGAAAAACAGTTTGACAGTTTCTTATAAAGGTAAACATATAATTACCATCCAACTTGGCAATCCAAATTCTAAGTAGTCAACCAGGAGAACAAAAACTTGTGTTTACAAAAAAACCTGTACACAAACATATGTAGTCTTTTTACTCATACATGCAAAAAGTGTAAATAATTAAAATATCCTTGAACAGAGGAGTGAATAAACTACTGACTGTGGTGGTACATTTATATACAACAAAAAAGTGCTCAGCAATAAAAAAAACCCAGAAAATTGATATAAACAATCACATGATGAATCTCAAATAAAACATGTTAAAGAAAAAAGCCAGACTTGTAAATTTATATACTGCGTGGTTTTATTCATAAGCCATTACAGAAATGGCAAAACTAAGGAAAAGAAAATGGATCCATCCAAGCTCTGTGGTGGGCAGTTTTAATTTGAGTTTTCCTAATAACCACTCAGTTATATGAGGTGACAACTGTTCTGTTGTTATGGTGGCAGTTACATGGTATATGCATCTTTCACTTAATGAGTGAATTTTTCTTTATGTAGATTATAACTCAATAAATCTAAGTTTATTTATTTATTTATTTATTTATTTATTGGTACCGGGAATCGAACTCAGGACCTTGTGCTTGCCAGGCAGGCACTTCTGCTGCTGAGCTATATCTCTGGCCCTAAATCTAAGTTTATTTAAAAAAACAAAACGGAAGCAGCAATTAGATCCCAGGACCCTCTCCCTTACCCCCTACCCCTTCCCCAGATGGCAGGAAATTTATTTTCTGAAGTGCCCCTGGAGCAGGACACCAGCACAATTGTGGATAGAAGTTCTGTCTGGATAACAGATAAATACAACCCTACAAACCTAAGACACCCCCCTCCTGCTCTGTCTCCAGTTTGTAGACCCTCATCCTCCACACGGTGCGGCTGTGGATCGAGTGAGAGGCCCAAGAAGACAAATTCAAAAATACTGACTGTGGGTTCCCAGCCCTTGTTGCACCAGCACACGCTGCAGGCAAGTTCGTGGGCCCCTCCTGCAAGTTACCAGACACCTGCGGAATACGGAACTATAAGTACACAGGCTACTGATACTCATCTTGAGGTTGGAGAAGTAGCAGAACTTATTTCTGTGAGCACACTATGTGTTAGATGTCATGTTCTAAATGACTCCACATAACACCTCAATGAGAACACGCAATAGATTTATAATGACAAGTCCTGACAAATGGGGTTAAATGGATAATGAATAAATAGATAACTAGGCAAAACAAGGAAATTATTAACTGAGTGAAATACGAAACTGGAAGGAAAGAAAGCAGTGTTGGCTTGGCTCTGAGTAACAGCAGTCGTAATAATGTACACACTGAATGTTAATCTAACCCAAAATGTGACGCAGTCCTGGGGACACAGGAAGTGTGAATGAAGGCGAGAGCAAAGTGCTCTCCCTTTGGACTGAGACTAGCAGATAAATTTCCTTAGGAGACCTGTTCGGGGAAATGCTTCTCAAACCTGCTTATCCCCCAACACCCCCAACAGAAAATGCCATGTGTCGTAGCTGTAGGGCCCATGAGGGGAAGCTACATGGAAACTGATTTTACATAATTAAAATAAAGCACAACAAAATTCAAAGTATTAAATGATGAATCTGTTCAAAGCTTTCAAATAAATTATTATCAAATATGATGCAGAACTTATTTCTGTGAGCATACTATGTATTTGATGTCATGTTCTAAATGACTCCACATAATACCTCAATGAGAATATGCAATAGAGTAAGCCGGGCACGGTGGCACACACCTGTCATCCCAGCACTTGGGAGGCTGAGGCAGGAGGATCGTTGCGAGTTCGAGACCAGCCTGGGCTACAAAGTGAGCTTGAGGCCAGCCTGAATTGCATAGCGAGACCTTGTCTCAAAAAGACCAAAAAAAAAAAAAAAAAAGAGAGAATGTGCAATGGATTTGTATTGACAAGTCTTGACAAATGGTCTCTGACCACACATTGGTAATAACTTATAGTTCTTTTTTCCCCAATCATCTAAAATGCATAATGGTTGAAAAAAGAATGGAGTGGATTTTCCTTCTCATCTGTTGATGAAACTTTCTGATAGGGTCAGTATGGTTCAGATGCAGTCAAATCACTTCCGGTCAGGATGTCCAGGTAGTAGCAAAGCTCTCAGGGAAGCCACTGCATGGCCCTCCCTAGTGCTGGCCACTTCCAGGGCTCTGTGGATTCTGGGCCACAGTAAGGCCATGACCTGGGTTCTGCAGCACCTCAGAACAAGGACTGGTCCAGCAGCAGCAGCACAAACCCTGGACTTACAAACTCCAAAGAACAAGGTGAGCAGGTGAGGAAACCATCTTCTTCACCCCACACTGGCCTCCAGGTACTGGCTAGCACTTGCTTCTCTCCCCAGAACATTCTAGAAAGAGTTTCTGCTGTTGCTGCCATTCCTGCCTTGTCCTTACCCTCTAGTCACACTGCCTCCCACTCAATCCCTGTGACAGTCCAAAGACAGCACTGTGTGGCTTCCCAAAAGGGAAGAGGGGAGGTGGTTTCTCAAGTCATGAGACAAATGCAGCCTCAGCACAGGCTGACAGAAACAACCTCATGCTACATCAGCACGGAAGAGCGTGTGGTCTGCCAGGGGCAGCATTTGAGGCTGCCCCAGCTGTCTGGGGCATGACTACTCCAGCTGTCCCTGGCAACCTTGTACTTGTCCCCTGCAGTCTGGTCAGCAATAAGTATCCCACCTGAACAGTGATGGCCAGGACTGGCAGGCCCAGTATACTGTGCAGGCTGGCATGACTAAGCCACAAGTCCGTGTTTAGTAGGCAGGAGACGAACACATGTGCGGCCCATCCCTTTGTCTGTATGGACAGCACTCCTCTTGCTTTCATCGTCAGGCCTGTCTGGGACCTCCACCCCCTACACTACCGTCACGCTGCAGCATCAAGCCTTGTTTACACAGCTTCACGGCCTATTTGTGATACCTAGTGCTGGTAGAATAGACTGAGCTGGTTGCACTGAGAACCAAAGGCGGCTAGTCCCAAGAACACTGAGCAGCCAGAGAACAGCTGAAGAGCTCCAGAAAACAGCAGAGACAGCAGTGGAGAGCTTAGAAGAGCAGCTGGGAGCTGCTGGTCCAGCCACTGGAGGAGCTCCAAAAAGTGGCCAGGGAAAAAAAAAAAAAAAAAGAAAGTGGCCAGAAGCTCTATGTTCTGGCTGCTGAGGGGTTGCTGAGGGGCTGCTGAGGGACTGCTGAGGGACTGCTGAGGGCAGCTGGGACAGCTGTTAGTACTGGTTGATACCCAGGTAACACGGTTACAGCAAGAGCTGAGAGCCACTGGAATCCACACTTGGAGGTATAGCGAGTGGAAAGCTGCTGGCACTTAGAACGGTTAACACTCAGGGAGATGCACTTCGCCTTTATGCAACTTCTATCCAAATTCAGCAAAAGAACCTCAGCCAATTAGTGGCACTTGGAGGTCAGGCCTTTGGAAAGTGATCAGATTAGAGCAGGGCACTAGGGTGGAGCCCCAAGATTGAACATGGGGGCTTCATAAGGAGAAAGAGACACACAGATCCCTGTCATGATGTGACGTAGCCAAGGGACCCCCCACTTGTGTCTATGCAGTCCTGGGGTGCTGAACCTCCAGAAACCTGAGTCAAAATAAACTTCTTTTTAAATAAAGCAGCCTGCCTTAAGTACTTCACTGTAGTTTTAAAAATGGACTAACACAGGGGGAAGGGGGTTTCCAAAGCAGCCACCATAGAAGTTCTTCAATGAGCTACTATGCTAGAAACACATTTTAAAATAATCTTAGCAAAGAAGAAGAAGATATAAAGAACAAAAGGAAAAGGTTGAACTGAAAAATACATTAACTGGAAGAGGCTTGGGGGAAACAATGGAAGGGACAGATGGAAAAAAAATCAGTGAACTGAAAGACAAGGGACAGATAAAAAAATCAGTGAACTGACAGATAGGACAATAGAAATTAGCCAGTGCCATCGATCAAGAGAAAGTAGACAAATAAAAAAAAGCAGAATTACTACAGAACAGTAAGAGATCAACACTTGTTTCACTGTAGTCCAGGAAGGAGAGAAAAATGGGCAGCACTGAAAAATAATCCAAGAAGTAATGACTGAAAACGTATCTGATTTGGCAAAGACAGGTCTATAGATAAACCTACAGGAAATCTATACCACTGTTACAGAAACAGACCAAACATGGAAGGTTTGGGAGGCAGTTTGTTCCACCAGCTGGCTTGCTCCCAAAGAGTTAGAGCCCTGCTCAGCAGGGTTTCAGGGCTTATTTTTTTTGGCGGGGGTGTTGGGGAGGGTGCTCAGGGCTTTTATGGGGAAAGTGGGGAGGTGCAAAGGCAGATTTGGCACATTGTGACTGGAGGGTTGGGTGGTATCATGGGTTGCTAAGGGAGTTTAAACATCTCAAGTTACATTGCAAGGCCATCTGTTAAACAAGCATGGGTTACACAAAGGAAGAAGTGTCCTGTTATCAGGTTTGTCCAGACATGTCTGCTTGGTTTTGGCGGGCATTCTTGGCAGATTTTATTTAAAATTTTAATTTCCCTTTCACCGTGACATGATGTAGCCAAGCCTCTGAAAATAATCTCCAAAGCAGCAAGAGACAAATGATCCCTTATCTATGGGGAAAACTACTTCATGACAGCAGATTCTCAACAGAAACCACAGAGGCCCAAAAGAAGTGACATGAAAATTTTAAGCTGTTGAAAGAAAAGAACTGTCAATTTCAGAAACCTAGGTCCAAGGAAAATATCCTTTAATGTGAAGGGAAATTCAAGTCATTCTCAGAAGAGGGGAAATCAGGGGAATTTATTGCCAGCAGATCAACTCTAAAGAACAGCCAGGCCACACAAAGCCTGCACAGGCCTGATCAGAGCAGCACGGTTCCAACAGCCTGAATGTCCACCAAGCAGAGAACAAAGGAACACTGTGACCACAGAATGGAGTATTAACTCAGCCACAGAAAGGAATGGAGTCCTGACACATGCTACAACACAGTGAACTGCGAAAACATGCCAAGTGAAAGAACACGCAAAGAGTATGCATAAGGGCAGGTACAACACAAAGGGAAATGAAGCTTCTACAATCCACTTAAGCTGGCCAAAGTCTACTCCTGGGCTCAGGAATTTTATATATACATATGTATGTTAAAATTCCATGAATAAAAACATTTTTCTCAGATGTTATCATCCAAGAACACTAAACGAGGTTAAAGTTTAAGCGGCACATATCTCTTACATGTACAACTGGCTAAGTTTCAACAAATGCACACATGCTACAAACATTTCCATCTCCACAAAGCTCCCTTGTGCATCTTTCTCATCAGCCTAATTTGTGAGCAACTGACATTCTCATTCTCCTGCAATGGATTAGTTGTCCCTGTTCTTAAAAATCGTATAGTTTAAAAAAAAAAAAAAAAAAAAAAAAAAGGAAATAAATTATGTTGTGCTTGGATTTTCGACAGTTTCTCAACTTGGTTTCCCAGGACCCTTTGGGAGCTACTTCCTCCTCATAAGCCCTTAGGAGCCTGGGTGGACGGCAGCCCCTGCCCTCCACCCTACCATGCCTCCTTCCAACAGCAGACAGGCTTCCTCCTTCACACCTCCACATCTGTCACCTGCGAGTGGAGGCAGGGCATCCCGCACCAGTGGTCTGGACCACAGCTTGACTACAGAATGCCACCAACAACTGTGCACTCTGATGTGATTTTAGCCTGGGCCAATGTCCTGCACAGCCTGAGGTCTCCAGTACTGGTGTCTTCCATGGACACAGGCCTCCAAGGGCTTCACAGCTCTCTCATCACACCTGTCCCCAGTAGCAGGATCTGAAGGAATGCCTGCACCACATCCAAGGTGCGCCACGCTGTTCACATGTCAGCCCAGCCTACCGCAGGATGGACTTGCTGCTGGCCAGTGGCTGGTCATCCTAATGGCTGACACCACCTTTCCTACTCTGTGTGCAGGGACCTGGAGAAAATCAAAGTGCAAGGCTAAGGTATAATCACACTTCCATAAAATGACGAGGGTTGTTTTTGGTACCGGGAATTGAACTCCAGACCACGTGCTTGCCAGACAGGTGTGGCTCTGCTGAGCTATATCCCCGGCACAGTGAGGGCTTCACTATTCCACCACTTCATGCACATGGCTGAACTGCAATGTCTCACTGAGGCGGGTGTGGCTGACTAGGTTTCTTAGGAAGAAGGCTCTTCCATGCACATACCTCTCTCCAATGGGATGCAGCTCACCCTGGGTACAAGCCACCTTGTCCCCATCCCTACCTATTCTCACGGACACACTGTCACTAGGGAGCCAGCGCAGTGAGTGGTTCCCAAACTGGACCCCTCAGGACACTGGTTCCTCCGGACAGTACCTCACATTCAACCCACTAAGAAGGAAAAGGGAAGGAAGGGCAGAATGGCACTCTGGGAATTCAGCTCTGGGTAACTGAAGGCCAGAGGACAAGGACACAGCAGGAAGACCTCCTAACCTCGCATGCCCTGGGGACAGCCCTTAGACAGGCAGGCACTGATTTCCTAATACTACATTTCTCAGACACAGGCACAAAACCTGATGTACACAGAACTCACCAAACCCGCGCAAAGGACATCCTGAGAGCTGCACAGCTCCTTAGTAGGCACTTGGAGGGCCTCTCTATTCTCAGTCGTAGCTTACAATAGCAACACACACATCTCTTTTCTTATCTGGTAATTATCCATTTTAAAAATGTCACACCCAAAGTGTATACACTAACATCGGAGGCACAGTGAGAGTACTGCACGCGGGGGGGCAGGTGAAGAATCGCCCCGGCAGCAGGATGTGGCGGAGACATGGAGCCCCATGTGTACCTGTGGGGGACAGGAAGAGGACAGCTTTGGAGGCTGGCTCTCCTGCCACAGCACCAGGCTGCCAGCAAGCGACACAGCAGCAGTGCCGAAGGGCTCGTGGGAACCCTTCATGATGGGACAGAAGAGGGGACGATCAGATTTCACGATGGGGTGGGAGCCCTCTGTCAAGCGGCTTCCATTTGGATTTTGAAGTTCTGGGAACATAAAATGTCTAACTATTTAGATTTTTAAGAAACAGACTAGTACTACCTTACATGGTATGCTATTTTATATTTCTAATTTCTTCTTTCTTAATAAAAAGAAACTGCTGTTTCTTCCACCTTTATAGTAAAACTAAAATCTTCTCGTGATAGGACACAGGCTCTTGGCTTCTTCCACAAACTCGTCTGCTTCAGAATTGTACCCCAGCAACAGATTCCTCACTTCCCGCTTCCAGAACCGCTTCTCCATTTTCCCACACGTGTTTCTGCATAGCAGATCACACACAGGCGGAAGCAGAAAAGGTGCTGCTGAGCCCAACCTTGGATCTGCTCCTTTTCTAAAATATGCCGGTGTGGCAGATGGGTCAGCTCTGAAGTACTGCAGTCTGAGTCACAACCAGCGTCGTCCTGCTTCAACACATGCCAAAATACATTACAGTAAGCAGATGTCAGGAAGCGCAGCAGAAATACGACTGGAAAACAGAGAATTTTCAGAGCGATGTGTCATCTATTAAAACGGAGGCAACACAGAACTTCTACATTTCAAGTGCAATGAAGGTTTAATTTATAAATTAAATATGTAGCAGAAGAAAAGACACAAGCTCAGCCCTCTAGAGGGGGCCAGGATATGAACACCAAATGCGGCGACTGGTAAGGAAGGTGGCATTCCCATTCTCCAAGCTGCTTCCTGGTCAGAGTTTAGGCAGTGCGTAGGGCCCACGTGTGGCGTAGGTACCAGGCCTGGCAGAGACTGATGGGCCACAGGGTGCTCAGGTACCCAGGCCAGAAATCCCTTCTGGATCCTACGTGAGAGAATGGTCTTTGAGAACTGCCTTATGGTTTGGCTTTGTGCGAAGGTTAGTTTACGAGTAAGAAATGTTGAATGTGAGAGTTTGTGCCAGCACACCCAACATGGGGTGCAGCAGAGAGACTCAGGAGGGAAGCACGAAAGGAGAACTCATGCAGTGGCTCCTGGAGCCTTCCCGACGGCTGGAGTGTTGGGAAAACAGGAGGTTTCCCGTATTCTTGGTCACCTGGTTAGACTTTCTGGTATACACAGACAGAAAAATGAAAGGAAAACAGAAAGAAAAATGCCCCAGGGACCTGGGGGACAATAAGCATATCTTTGGAGACCTGGAAGGAGAACATAAAAGTATCTGAAGAAATAATGGCCAAAATTACACAAATGTGAGGTAAGAACACTCTAAGGAGATGGAAGCTTACTGACACATCATAATCAAGTTGCTGAGAACCAGGGATAACGAGCATCTCAAAAGCAACAAAAGGTCCGCACGTGCCACACTCCGGAGGCAGAGATGGGAAGGGCGGCAGATGTCCTGACAGACCGTAGCAGGAGCCCTGTCCACCCAGACACGGCATGTGGGAAACTGGACTCTTCCAGACAAACAAGCTGAGAGAGCACCCCACACCAGCCTGCCTGCCTCGAAAGTGCTAAAGCAGGTCCTCGGGTGCAAGAACGACAGTGAGAACCTGCGTCTACAGAAAGGCACAGAAACCGCCAGCAGCACACACTGTTCTTCATATTTTTTCAGTCTCTTAAAAAGCAGCCTTTTAAAGCAAAATAATAAAAATGCATTTTGATGTTTACAAGATATGTATGACAACAAAATACTGCAAGGGGTAGGAAAACTTCTGGCATGATTGAAAAATACAGTAAATGTTAAAACTTTTTAAAAATGCTATTAAAATATTTATTATAATAAAAGACACACTGCCATGAATCCCCCTCAAAACCCTCCTCCTCACTTCAAACACACTAACCCTGCTGCCTGGCCACTTTCTGCAGCAGCTCTGGAGTCCTCTTTCGTGAGTGTTGGTGGCTGTGCTGTTGTGGCTGCCTTGATGTCCTGCACTGATCTAGAACGTTTCCCTTTCATGGTCATTTAGACTTTGTGAAAGAACCAAAAGTTACACAGCGCCAGATCCTGTGAATAACGTGGATGAGGACACAGCATCACATTTTTACAAGCCCACGTTCACTGTATTTTTTATCACACCTCAGAAAAACATTCAGGAAAGAGGCTTCCAGAACTGCTTCACAAAGAAGCAAGGATGCTGGGATAAATGTGTGAAGCAAGGGGGATTCAGGGTAATGTCTTTTATTGTGTAAGGTTTCCAATAGAAATATTCATGGTATATTCTGATCACACCTTGCACATAGCTGCAAGCTTCTCACTACTCAGCAATTATTTTAACATCAGAAGGTGGCTAAGACATTAAAGATGCAGACTTAGTATCCTAAACCACAAAGAGAGAAAAGATAAAGCCAATAAATCAATGATACAGATAAAATGAAATCACAAAATAATGCTAAATTAATCCAGAAGAAACTGGAATTGCAGGAGACAAGGAATAAGGAACAGACAAATAGAAAAGAATTATCAAGATGATAGACTTAATCACATTAAAGATACCTGATCTGAGCACTCCAATGAAAATACCAAGACAGCACACACCTATAATCCCAGCTAGGTGGGAGGTAAGGTAGGAGGAATGCAAGTTTGAGGATGTTTGGCAAGTTAGCAAGACTCTGTATAAGAATAAAAATATATTCCTTTTTATTCTTAGGGGTGACACTCAGTGGCAGAGCACTTGCCTAGCATGCAGAAGGCCTTGTGTTCAGTCCCTAAAACGACACACACACACACACACACACACACACACACACAAATAAAAAAGGCAAGGCTCAACCACATGTAATGAACTTTAAATATAAAGACACAGGCAGTTTAAAAGTAATAACATGAAAGAAAACAAAAGTAAAAACATGGCCAGGCATGGTGGCACACATCTGTAATCTCAGTACTTGGGAGGCTGAGGCAGGAGGATCCTTGTGAGTTCGAGGCCAGCCTGGGCTACAAAATGAGTTCAAGGCCAGCCTGAACTGCATAGCGAGACCCTGTCTCAAAAAGACAATCAATCA
This sequence comes from Chinchilla lanigera, assembly GCF_000276665.1. Taxonomy (NCBI): domain Eukaryota; kingdom Metazoa; phylum Chordata; class Mammalia; order Rodentia; family Chinchillidae; genus Chinchilla; species Chinchilla lanigera. The sequence continues at coordinate 38,659,860 of NW_004955407.1, read as the reverse complement.
ATCAATCAATAAATGTAAAAACATGGGAAGTAAGTAGCTAATTGAAGCCCAGCTGCAGTGGCTACCCTGACGTCCACACTGACCCAGGACAAGGGTGGCCCTCAGCGGGGAGGAGGAGCAATGCTCTGCACCCACTGCAGGACAGAACAGTCAGAGCAGCGCCACCCCGAGTGTGCACTTAGCAGCAGAGCACATCGGCAGAGTCTGCCAGATGCAAGGAGAAGCAAGTCCACAGTCTCAACAGCGGGTAGAGCAGGCAGAGAGAACAGCAGGGCGGTGCGGCAGCCTCACAGTATCACCTACATGCTCGGATGCATGACTGTACAGTGCTCTGCCCAGCAAAAGCAGAACAGCCCTCCTCTAGCTGTGCACGTGGAATATGCGTAAGGTAGACCATGTGTGAGGCTATGGCACAAGTCTCAATACAGGAACGGCTTGAAATCATACATGAATATTCTCTGACCACAGAGGCATTATATTAAAAATCATATCAGAAAGATATCTGGACAGTCTCCAGACCTCTGGGAATTAAGGAAATCAACCTACATTAGAACGCGCACTATACCTCACACGAGAGAGTAAGGTGGTGCTTCAGAGCTCACAGGTGAGAGATGCCACACCCCCAAAGTTAGAAGGACACAGACTTCTTTCTAATGGGGCCTCCTCACACTCTGACATGCTACTAAATTCACACATGCATGCTATGTTAGTCGGAAGTAGTGAATTGTGCACGTATATTTAAAACCCAAGCCAGGCATGGTGCATACCTGTAATCCCAGCACTTGGGAGGCTGAGGCAGGAGGACTGCAGAGTTTGAGGCTAGCATGGGCTACAAAGTGAGTTCAAGACCAGCCTGAACTGCACAGAGACCCTGTACCAAAGAGACAAACAAACCTCGAAATGCATAGCATTTTCTTCTGTGCAGATCACATCAGAGATCTGCTGGTGCCACCCAGGCACAAACACCAGTCCTGTGAAGACACCCCCTCCCCTCGTGAGGCTCCTCTGCGCTCAGTACATCTGACATGCAGCCTGCCCTCATGCTCGCACACTCCTCCCCTCCTCCCCTCCTCCCCGTGCCGCCCACTGTGCTCAGCACTCCCAGCCTTCTTTGCCCATGGCAGTACGGACTGCTCTCTGCAAGGACACCAGGGGCCCCTGAACACTGCTCTTGGCCTCCCTCTTGAGGCCCAGTCCTTCGCCACTCCACCTTTCCTCCCGCAGCCTAACAGAAGCACCCCAGGCAGGCCTTCCAGGCCCCAGTCCTCAGTCACAGGCTCTCCACCCTGAGGGTAACATAAGCTTTCTCTGCTTCAGGGCAGAGCTCCAAACTGACTTCTCCAAATTCATTTTATGCTGACTTCTTCCTGAAGAGCACTCATCTTTTCGAGTCCAAACTCAGTTAAGCTCCTAGAGTGACAGGGAACAAGGGTATGGTCAGCTGTGGCCACAGCCTGTGGAAGACACCTAGAGATGTGGTTGTAGAGGGAAGCTGAGGCAGGGCCTGGGCCCAGATTTTATCCTAAGCACAACTGGGTCGCTGCAGTTATGGATGAGGGGCAGTAGAGTGGTGCGGCAGCGAATGATCCTCTAACGCTGCAGTGTGGACAGGGATGGCTGCATTAGAGACACAATCCAGTGGCACAGCGAACCTTCCAAAACTCTTCAGTCACTTCAAAAGAAATGCTGACAGGCCACAGGCGGTCAGAGCAGTGTGGGGACAGGAAGAGGTGACAATGGCCAGAATCAACAGAATACACATGATGTGAGAAGGGAAGGCCCTGCCTGGGGGTGGCACAGTGTGGCCCCTGACCCAGGAGGGGTGAGTGAGCAAAGAGGAAGTCCCGGGGAGAGACAGCACCGCCAGCCCTGGGCACGTCATGCTGAGGTGGCTCTGGGGCGTCCACGTAAGGAAGACCACAGCCCTTGACGCTGGTGTAGAGCTGGGGATAGAAGCAATGCCAGAAGGAGGAAACCAGTCAGCTGTGGGTGTAGAGCAACTCCCAGAGTTGTGTGCAGCTCTGGAGAAGTCACTGCTGTGGAGGGAGCCCTGGGCAGGCCAACAACTGCGGAGAGGTGAGGAGGGTGCCCCCAGAGAAACCAAAGTAAAAAGCGAGAATGTGATGAGAGCTACCTCCGTTGCCAGCCCTAAAGCTGGCACACAGCGACCCTGCTCTGTGACAGGGCACCCTCAGAAGCTCTCCACCTACTCTGTGGCTCTCAGGAATGCATGGGGCACAAGCACCAGCGCTCAAGGACACCGCCACACTCTCCTCGTGTCTGGGATGTGCACGCCTGATGCTCAGGGACTTCCTTCTCCAGCACCCGCCCTTGAGAGTCACCACCCTCCAAAGCACACAAACTTCCTGTAAACAGGAGTGTCAGAGAACAGAGAGCGGGCCCAACTTGGGAAGAATCTGGGCATTCTGCCGTGGATATTCTTGCAAATCCTTGGCTTTCTGTCATACGATGTAACTCTTGAATAGCAGCCAAATTGATTCTGCTTTCACACGTCGATCCATTATGAAGCCGTACTGCAATATGATGTGCCAGCACATGGACTCTAGCTGTAAGAGAGCAAGAACCTGCCCGCCTTCTGCTCCAGCACCTCCGGGACACGGCAGGTGCTCCCTAAATGTTCAGTGACTAAATGACTAAATGTAAAGTCTCCTGCTGTGCCCCCACACACCTAGAAGCAGACAAAGGGCCCTGAGCCATGCAGGTGCCTGGGAGGCGGGCAGCCGGTGCCCGGGAAGCCATGTGGCAGGGAGTACCAGCCATTGGGCAGGCCCAGAACCGTGCAGGCGCCCGGGGGGTGGGTAGTTGGTGCCCAGGAAGCTGCATGGCGGCGTGCGCTGCTGCGCACCAGCCCTCAACCCATCCACCACCAAGTGGTCTAGGAATATCACAGCACAGAGAAGCAATGACACAATTGGCCCGCCACGTGCCGGCCACAGAGGCCTGCCTGGGGATGTGCGTGAATCATCCTGACATGGAGAAACCCCTGGGAATACATGTCACACAACGGGTTGCTCTTGCCCCTGCCATTGAGAACCAGAAAGGTCCAGAGTCAGCAGAGGAGCAGCTGCTGAACAAGGACTTGAAGAACATGAGAATACAGACTACGCCCGAAGACTCAGATGTCTAGTTGACTGGGGTCACGAGAGCTGTTCAGAAGCTGGAAACCAGGAGGACCTTGCACAATATACCTGGGGAGATACCCCGGAAGCCATTCTTCCACTGACAGTACAGGCTGCGGTGGAGGAGCACGTGGAGCTCCCGAGATGTCTACATCAAGATTCCTGCTGCCTGTGCTGACGGCTGGGGAGAAGACACTAAGTGGTCGTGGGGTTCCAGTGTGCTGGGAGGCTAGAGAGAAAAAGCTACAAAAAATGGCTTTCGCCCCAGATGGCTCACTTGAGATGTCAGTAAGAATTGCCTCCTCAGTATTCTATAGCCTTGACGAGGACGAGGCCAAGGAGAGAAAACAAAGAGACTGAGAAAAAGCAGCTGCTTTTGCTGCAGCATTAAGAGAAACAGACCCTAAGTCTGATTCTCGGGGCCCCAAGAAGAACTCGACGGCTACATTCACCTGCTACTACTGTTAAAATCCACGCACCTCAGGAGGAACTGCCCTAAGAAGCTCCCCCAGGCCATGCCCTGACTGCAAAGATGACCACTGGAGTGCAGTCTGCCCTCTGAAGTGGAGGCTCCAGAGCTCAGACCCATCCTACCAGTTAGTGCAACAGGAATGAGGGGGCCTGGGGCATACTCTGCCCTCTCCCTCTGGCCAGACTGTCATCTCCATGGAGCAACCCCTGGTAATCACGACTACAGAGGAAAAAGAAAACAGCCTGTTGCTAAACACAGGTGCAAGTCTCTCGGTCCTTCTTTTCAATCCTGGCCTTCCTTCCAGCCATCATACCTCAGTGAAAGGAGTCACTGGTGAGGAGGTAATACACTATTTTTCACAACCCTTAGGCTGTAACTACTTGTTAGACCTTTTTTCGTATCTCTGTCTTCCTGAGAAACCACTTTGAAGATACCACCATGTGTTACAGCAGCCATTGATATTTTCCTATTAATCTGTCCATAACTCTATAATGTTTGTATTGTTCCTATGCTATTTCATAAATGGATGTATGTTTATTACTATGTGTTTCCTACAACAACCATTGAGAATAGTCAAAGAATATTCAATTGGTCACTCATGTATAGCTCTATTTATTTTCTTTAGAAACCACTTTGAAGATACAAAAGTATACTATAACAACCACTGATAATCTCCTACCACTTCTGTCTGTAACTCACTATTATTTGTCTATTTGTTTTCCTGAGAAACTATCTTGTAGATAACAATATGTAAAACAACAACCATTGATAATTTCTTACCAGTTTGTCTGTAATTCGGTAAGCCCCCCTATTACTATGTTATCCTTCTTTTACTCTTTAAAATTAAAAAAAAAATAGAAGCAGACAAAGCAGGGCACCCCGGCTTACTAGCTGTGTGGTCCCAGAAAAATCCACCCTTTAATGCTGCCACCCAGTGTGTCAGGGGCTACCCCGCCACCCCCGTTTGGCTGACAGCAGGCTTGCATGTGTGGGTGGCCTCTGGCTCCTGCACACCAGGGTGCTCCCTACACAGAGCAGTGTATAGGAGCACAGGGTCCCCAAGAATCTGTAAACCATGTGCCCTCTCAGAGTGAAATCGGAGGAATCCGCACACTCCCACTGTGATGATCAGAGACCATGGAGAGTGAGCCAGGAGGCTGAGAGCATGTGAATCCCCACAACCCCAGGCAGAGCGGGCCCATGCTCTGGAAGGCAGAGCAGAGCCCCTCTGTTCATCTGGAACTGCTATGGGACACTGAGATGCCGCCCACCCTGGGTCACAGCTGGCCATGGGCAGGGCTGTGAAGAGGACGAAGGAGACCTAGTGAGTGGAGGGCACCAGACCTCAACAGGAGGGTGTGAAGACTGCACCAGCAGGGATGCCTTCACAGCTAGACACTGTGCTGGAGGCGGGAGTGATGCCAGGCCAGGCTTCTCGGGGCTCCTCTGCCTCTCTCTCCTTTCTCCGAGCTCTCAGGCAACCTCACAATGAGGTCTGGTTTGCCTAGGGCTACAGACTGGGAAGGAGAGGCTGTGGGGAGGACAAAGGCAGTGTGGGCATTCCAGGGGGATGACAGCCTGGAGACCAAGCCCCCAGGGAGCTGGGCCCTGAACACTGCATCTGTGGTGAGCAGGCCCCTCTGGGCTCTCATTGGCAGCCCACCCAGGCCAGCGGAGGAGACTGGTTCTCATAGCAGGCAGCTGACCGCCAGCCTGGCTCTGGACAGCATCACAACACCTCATCAGCACTCACATCTGAAAAGGACAAGCAGTTATCCTTTTTGTCACCCATCCCACACACTGTCTAGCAAATCTACAAGCTGGGCGAAAACTTGAGAAAAGTGGTTCTTCACACCTTATTTTAAAGTGTAAGAAAGGCTGAGGCAGGAGAATTACCACAAATTTGAAGCCAAACTGGGCTACACAGTGAGACCCTGTCTCAAAAAACCAAAGAAATAAAGTTTAAGAAGGCCTTAGATTCTGACAAAAGCCAGGTCCACTCCTCCCTACCCCAACATATACGCAGCAAGGCCACAGCATGAGCAGGGGCCGATGCCATGCTGTCCAGAGCTTCCCTCCTGACCACAGGCTCCCTGGGGCTATGCGACGCCACAGCACACATCGCCAAGCTCCCCTTTCAGGCAGCCCATCTCCATCCATCTGGGTTTCCACTCTAGGAACTGGTGCTCACAGTGCCTGGAGCTCCAGGGTGTGGTATCACTTAAATGCCGCAGGTATCTGTGTGCCTGCGCTGATAACAGGTCTGCCATGAAGGTCACAGGATAGGAAAGTGTAAATGTGCTCACCTTTCAGGGCCACAGCCCCACTCCTTCAAGCTAAATGGAAGGGCAACTTCTTTCAGAGCCTTCATGTTCCAGGGCACAGCCAGGAAACTGCCAGGGAACGGCACCCTTCACCGGGCTTGCAGCTCTCTCCTGCTGTAGGGGAGGGACTGTCACCTCACTGTGGAGGTCAAAGGCATGACCGCCACCCTCTGAAGGCCTGGCTCCTCCCAGGAGACGGTAGGAGTAGCTCATATCTCACAAGCACTCTTCCTCCTACAGAGAGCTCTCAGACATCACTGCATCCTGTCTTTGGGGGACACACAAAACACACTGCTGTCAAGGAACCCTGCCAAGGAAAAAGGAGGTGCGTCTTAGCAGACATAGCAGGATGAGATGGAGCTGGTGCTGAGAGGCTGCTATGGACAAGGATGATTCCTACAGGCATCAGTCATCCTACTGTAGTTAGAAGACAGCCAAGACCGGGACAGACTGAAAATGGTTGGTCCTTGGTATATTTCAATCAGAAGTAAATCAGCTGAACTTGGTGGTTTGTACCTGCAATCCCACTTATTTAGAAGGCTGAGGCAGGAGGATTCCAAATTTGAGGCCAGCTGGGGCAACTTAGCGAGACTCTGTCTCAAAATAAAATTAAAAGGGCTCATGATGTAGCTCAGTGGTAGAGGTCTTGCCCTGCATGCCTGAGACCTTGGGTTTAGTCTTTAATAAGAGAAGCAGCAGCAACAAAGCCCAAGTTCCCATATCCAATGTTATGTAATAACATCAAAATCAGATGTCAGATGACCTGGGTCCAAAGCTCAGTGACAAATTTCTAAGTGGAAAAGAAATTGACAGCATCAGTTTTTTTTTTTTGAAATTATCAATGGTTATTGTTTTACATATTGTTATCTACAAGTTAGTTTCTCAGGAAAACAAATAGACAAATGATAGTGAGTTACAGACAAAAGAGGTAGGAGATTATCAATAGTTGTTGTACTATACATAGGTATCTTCAAAGTGGCTTCTAAAGAATATAAATAGAACTATACATGAGTGACCTACTGAATAGTCATTCAATAATTCTCAATGGTTGTTGTAGGAAACACATAATAATAAAC